>NW_022097409.1:0-60162 GCF_006542625.1 Nomascus leucogenys
AAAAAGGAATATCTTCAAATAAAAACTACACAGAAGCATTCTGTGAAACTCCTTTGGGATCTGTGCATTCAACTAATAGTGTTGAACCTAACTTTTGATTGAGGAGTTTTGAAATACTACTTCTGTAGAAATTGCAAGTGTACATTTGAAGCGCCACGCAGCCTATCATGGAAAAACGAGTATCTTCAAATAAAAACTACACAGAAGCATTCTGTGAAACTTCTTTCTGATCTGTGCATTCAACTGACAGAGTTGAACCTTACTTTTGATTGAGGGATTTTGAAACACTCTTTCTTTAGAAACTGCAAGTTGACATTTGGATGGCTAAAAGGCATATCGTGGAAAAAGGAATATCATCAAATAAAAACTACACAGAATCATTCTGTGAAACTACTTTCTTATCTGTGCATTCAACTGACAGAGTTGAACCTTACTTTTGATTGAGGAGTTTTGAAACAGTCTTTCTCTGTAAACTGCAAGTGGACATTTGGAGCGCTAAGAGGCCTATCATGGAAAAAGTAATATTTTTAAATAAAAAAAATTACACAGATGCATTCTGTGAAAATTCTTTCTGATCTGTGCATTCAACTAACAGATTTGAATCTTACTTTTGATTTAGGAGTTTAGAAACAGTCTTTCTGTAGAAACTGCAAGTGTACATTTGGAGCGAGAAGGGACCTATCATGGAAATGGTAATATCTTCAAATAAAAACTACAGAGAAGCATTCTGTGAAACTTCTTTCTGATCTGTGCATTCAACTGACAAAGTTGAAACTTACTTTTGATTGAGGAGTTGTGAAACACTCTTTCAGCAGAAAATGCATGTGGACATTTTGAGCGTACTTCGGCCTATCGTGGAAAAAGGAAAATCTTCAAATAAAAACTACACAGAAGCATTCTGTGAAACTTCTTTCTGATCTGTGCATTCAACTAACCGAGTTGAACCTTACTTTTGATTGAGGAGTTTTGAAACCCTCTTTCTGTATAAACTGCAAGTGGACATTTAGAGCGCTAAGAGGCCTATCGTGGAAAAAGGAATATCTTCAAATAAAAACTACAAAGAAGCATTCTGTGAAAATACTTTCTAATCTGTGCATTCAACAAACAGAGTTGAACCTTACTTTTGATTGAGGGGTTTTGAAACACTGTTTCTGTAGAAACTGCAAGTGGACATTTGGATTGCTACATGGCCTATCGTGGAAAAACGAATACAGAGAAGCATTCTGTGTAACTTCTTTCTGATCTGTGCATTCAACTAACAGAGTTGAATCTTACTTTTGGTTGAGGAGTTTTGAAACACTCTTTCTGTGGAAACTGGAATTGGACATTTTCAGCGCTGTGCTCCCTATCGTGGAAAAAGGAATATCTTCAAATAAAAACAACACAGAAGCATTGTGTGAAACAACTTTCTGATCTGTGCATTTAACTAACAGGGTTGAACCATCCTTTTAATTGAGGAGTTTTGAAACACTCCTTCTGTAGAAACTGCAAGTGGACAATTGCAGTACTAAGTGGCCTATTGCGGAAAAAGGAATATCTTCAAAAAGAAACTACAGAGCAGTATTCTGTGAAACTTCTTTCTGATCTGTGCATTCAACTGACAGAGTTGAACGTTACTTTTGATTGAGGAGTCTTGAAACACTCTTTCTGTAGAAACTGAAAGTGGACATTGCGAGAGCTAAGAGGCCTGCCGTGGGAAAGGGAATGTCCTCAAATAAAAACTGCAGAGAAGCATTCTGTGAAACTTCTTTCTGATCCCTGCATTCAACTGACAGAGTTGAAACTTACTTTTGATTGAGGAGTTTTGAAACTCTCTTTCCGTAGAAAATGCAAGTGGAAATTCAGAGTGCTACGCAGCTTTTCATGCAAAAAGTAATATCTTCAAGTAAAAGTTACACAGGAGCATTCTGTGAAACATCTTTCTGATCTGTGCATTCAACTTGGAGCGCTGCACGGCCTATCATGGAAATAGGAATATCTTCAAATGAAAACTATACAGAAGCATTCTGTGAAACTACGTTCCATTCCGTGCGTTCAAATAACAGAGTTGAACATTACTTGTGATTCAGGAATTTTTTAAACACACTTTCTGTAGAAACTGCAACTGGACATTTGGAGTGTGATGTGGCCTATCGTTTAAAAAGGAATATCTTCAAATAACAACTACACAGAAGCATTCTGTGAAACTTCTTTCTGGTCTGTGCATTCAACTAACAGATTTGAACCTTTCTTTTGATTGAGAAGATTTGAAACATTCTTTCTGTAGAAACTGCAAGTGGACATTTGGAACGCTACGGGGCCTATCGTGGAAAAAGGAATATCTTCAAAAAAAACTACACAGAATCATTCTGTGAAACTTCTTTCTGATCAATGCATTCAATTACAGCATTGAAACTTACTTTAGATTCAAGAGTTTTGAAAACTCTTTTTCTGTAGAAACTACAAGTGCACATTGGGTGCGCTACATGGCCTATCGTGGAAAAAGGAATATCTTCAAATAAAAACTGCACAGAAGCATTCTGTGAAAGCTTACTTCCTGATCTGTGCAATTCAACTAACAAAGTTCAACCTTACTTTTTTAAAAATTGAGGAAATTTCTTATAACTACAGTCTTTCTGATGAGAATATGCAAGTGGACATTCCAGAGTCGCTAATGGGTCCTTAGTGGAAAAAGGAATATCTTCAAATAAAAACTACACAGAAGCATTCTGCGAGACTTCTTCTGATCTGTACATTCAACTAACAAAGTTGAACCTTACTTTTGATTGAGGAGTTTTAAACACTCTTTCTGTAGAAACTTGCAAGGGACATTCGGAGCGTTTAGAGGCCTATAGTGGAAAAAAGAATATCTACAAATAAAAAAAAAAAAACTACAACACAGAAGCATTCTGAGAAAGTTGTTTATGATCTGTCATTATAACTAACAGGAAGTCTGTTAAACTATACTTTTGATTGACATGAGTTTTGAAACACCTCTGTGAAAACAAAAGCAAGACTGCAAAGTGGACATTTGGAGGCTGCCGCGCCTATTGTGGAAAAAGAATATATGTCAAATAAAAACAGCACAGAAGCATTTTGTGAAACTACTTTTCTTGATCTGTGCAGTTCAACCTAGCAGAAGTTGAACCCCTAACTTTTAATTGAGGAGTTTTCGAAACACTCCTTCTGTAGAGACTGCAACTGGAGTATTGGAACCTTACGTGGCATATCGACGGAAAAAGGAATATCTTCAAAATAAAAACTACAAGGCTAGCAGGCATGTCTGTGTGAAACTTGTTTCTGATCTGGCATTCAAGCTGACATAATTACCGAAACTACTTTTGATTGAGGAGTTTTGAAAACACCTCTTTCTGTATAAAACTGCAAGTGGAGATTTGGTAGGCACTATAGAGGCCCTTTTGTGGAAAAAGGAATATCTTCAAGTAAAAACTAAGACAAAGCATTCTGTGAAACACTTTGTGATCTGTGTCATTCAACTAACTGAGTTGAACCTTACTTTTGATTGTGGAGTTTTGAAACACTCTTTCTATAGAACTGGCAAGTAGACATTTTAGCGCTACGTGGCCTGTCATGGAAAAAGGAATATCTTCAAATAAAAAACTACACAGAAGCATTCTGTGAAACTTCCTTCTGATCTCTGCATTCATCTAACTGGAGTTGAACCTACTTTGGACTGAGGAGTTTTGAACACACTTTCTGTAGAAACAGCAAGTGGACATTTGGAGAGCTAAGAGGCCTATCGTGGAGAAGGAATGTCTTTCAAATAAAAACTACAGAGAAGCATTCTGTGGAAACTTACTTCTGATCTGTGCATTCAACTGACAAAGTTGAAACTTACTTTGATTGAGGAGTTTTGAAACTCTCTTTCTATACAAAATGCAAGTGGACATTTGGAGCGCTACGCAGCCTATCTTGGAAAAAGAATATCTTCAAATAAAAACTACACAGAAGCATTCTGTGAAACATCCTTCTGATCTTGCATTCATCTAACAGAGTTGAATCTTACTTTGATTGAGGAGTTTGTAACACTCTTTCTGTGTAAACTGCAAGTGGACATTTGGAAAGTTAGAGGCCTAGTGTGGAAAAAGGAATATCTTTAAATAAAATTTACACAGAAGCATTCTGTGAAACTTCTTTCTGATATGTGCATTCAACTAACAGATTTGAATCTTACTTTGGTTTAGCAGTTTTGAAACACTCTTCTGTAGAAACTGGAAGTGGACATTCCAAGAGCTGAGAGGCCTATCGTGGAAAAGGGAATGTCTTCAAATAAAAACTACAGAGAAGCATTCTGTGAAAATTCTTTCTGATCTGTGCATTTAACTGACAGAGTTGAGACTTACTTTTGACTGTGGAGTTTGAAACTCTTTCTGTAGAAAATGCAAGTGGAAATTCGGAGTGCTATGCAGTCTTTCTTGGAAAAAGTAATTTCTTCAAGTAAAAAGTTACACAGGAGCATTCTGTGAAACTTCTTTCTGATCTGTGCATTCAAATAACAGAGTTGAACCTTACTTTTGATTGAGGAGTTTTTGAAACCCTCTTTCTGTGGAAACTGCAAGTGGACATTTGGAGCGCTAAAAGGCCTATCGTGGAAAAAGGAATATCTTCAAATGAAAAATACACAGAATCATTCTGTGAAACTTCACTCTGATCCGTGCATTCAACTAACAGAGTTGAACCTACTGTGATTGAGGAGTTCTGAAAACTCTTTTGTAGAATCTGCAAGTGGACATCCCAATCGCTAAGGGCCTATAGTGGAAAAAGGATTATATTAAAAAAAACTCCACAGAAGCCCTTCTGTGAAACCTCTTTCTGATCTGTGCAAGCAACTAGCAGAGTTGAACTTTACCTTTGAATGAGGAGTCTGAAGCACTCTTTCCTATAGAAACTGCAAGTGGAAATTCGGAGTGCTAAGGGGCCTTTAGTGGAAAAATAATATCTTCAAAAAAAAAATACACAGAAGCATTCTGTGAAACCACTTTCTGATCTGTGCATTCAACTGACGGAGTTGAACCTTACTTTTGATGGAAGAGATCTGAAAGACTCTTTCTGTGGAAACTGCAAGTGGACATTACGAGCGCTGAGGGGTCTATAGTGGAAAAAGGAATATCTTCAAATAAAAACTACTCAGAAGCATTCTGTGAAAACATATTTCTGATCTGTGCATTTAACTAACAGGGTTGAACCTTCCTTTTGATTGAGGAGTTCTGAAACACTCTTTCTGTAGAAACTGCAAGTGGACATTCGGAGTACTAAGGGCATATAGTGGAAAATGGAATATATTCAAATAAAAACTACAAGAAGCATTCTGTGAAACTTCTTTCTGTTCTGTGCTTTCAACCCAAACAGAGTTGAACCTTACTTTGATTGAGGAGTTCTGTAACAATCTTTCTGTAGAAACTGCAAGGGACATTTGTAGCGCTAATTGGCCTATAGTGCGAAAAGTAATATCATCAAATAAAAACTACACAGAAGCATTCTGTGAAACTTCTTTCTGATCTGTGCATTCAACTAACAAAGTTGAACGTTACTTTTTGATTGAGAAGTTCTGAATCACTCTTTCTGTAGAAACTGCAAGTGGACATTCGGAGCCCAAAATGCCTATCATGGAAAAAGGTATACCTTGGAATAAAAAGTACACAGAAGAATTCTGTGAAAACTTCATTCTGATCTGTGCATTCAAATAACAGAGTTTGAAAATTACTGTTGATTGAGGAGTTCTGAAACAATCTTTCTGGAAACTGCAAGTGGACATTTGGAGCGCTAGGGGCCTATAGTGGAAAAAGGAATATCATCAAGTAAAAACTACAGAGAAATATTATGGAAACTTTTTCTGATCTGTGCATTCAACTAACAGAGTTGAACCTTACTGTTGATTGAGGGAGTTCTGAAACCACTCTTTCTGTGGAAACTGCAAGTGGAGATTTGGAGCGCTAAGGGGCCTATAGTGGAAAAAGGAATATCTTCAAATACAAACTGCACAGAAGCATTCTGTGAAACTTCATTCAATCTGCGCATTCAACCAACAGATTTGAACCTCACTTTTCATTGAGGTGTTCTGAATCACTCTTTCTGTAGAAACTGCAATTGGGACATTAGGAGCGCTAAGGGGCCTATAGTGGAAAAAGGAATATCTTCAAATAAAAACTATACAGAAGCATTGTGTGAAAACTCCTTTCTGATCTGGGCATTCAAGTAAGAGCGTTGAACCTTACTTTTGATGAGGAGTTGTGAAATATTCTTTGTGTAGAAACTGCAAGCGGACATTTGGAGCACTAAGGGGCATATAGGGGAAAAAGAATATCTTCAATTAAAAGTAACACGGAAGCATTCTGTACAACTTCTTTCTGGTCTGTACGTTCATCTAACAGAGTTTAACCTTACTTTTGATTGAGGAGTTCTGAAACAATCTTTCTGTAGAGACTGCCAGGGGACATTCGGATAGCTAAGGGGCCTATAGTGGAAAAAGGAATATCATCAATTAAAAACTACACAGAAGCATTCTGTGAAACTTCTTTCTGATCTGTGCATTCAACTGACAGAGATGAACCTTACTTTTGGTGAGGAGTTCTGAAATACTCTTTCTGCAGAAACTGCAAGTGGACATTCGGATGCTAAGGGGCCCATAGAGGAAAAAGCAATAACTTCAAATAAAACTACACAGAAGCATTCTGTGAAACTTCTTTCTGATCTGTGCGTTCGACTAATGGAGTTGAAAACTTACATTTGATTGAGGATTTCACAAACACTCTTTCTGTAGAAACTGCAATTTGACATTCAGAGCGCTAAAGGTCCTATAGTGGAAAATGGAATACCTTCAAATATAAACTACACAGAAGCATTCTTTGAAATATCTTTCTGATCTATGCATTCAACTAACAGAGTTGAACCTTACCTTTGATTGAGGAGTGCTGAAACACTCTTTCTGTAGAAACTGCAAGTGGACATTCGGAGTGCTAAGAAGCCAATAGTAGCAAAAGGAATATCTTCAAATAAAAACTACACAGAAGCATTCTGTGAAAATTCTTTCTCCTCTGTGCATCAACTTACAGAGTTGAAACTTATTCTATTTGAGGTGTCTGAAACACTCTTTCTGTAGAAACTGCAAGAGGAAATTCAGAGTGATAAGGGGCCTATAGTGGAAAAAGAAATATCACCATATAAAAACTACACTGAAGCATTTTGTGAAACTTCTTTCAGATCTCTGCATTCAACTAACAGAGTTGAAAATTACTTTTGATTGAGGAGTTCTGAAACACTCTTTCTGTAGAAACTGCAAGTGGAGATTGAGAGCACCAAGTGGCCTATGGTGGAAAAGGAATATCTTCAATTATAAACGTCACAGAAGCATTCTGTGAAACTTCTTTCTGATCTGTGCATTCAACCAAAAGAGTTGAACCTTACTTTGATTGAGGAGTTCTGAAACACTCTTTCTGTAGAAACTGCAAGTGGATATTAGGAGCGCTAAAGGGCCTATAGTGGAATAAGTAATATCTTCAAATAAAAACTACACAGAAGCATTCTGTGAAACTTCTTTCAGATCTGTGCCATCAACTAAGAGAAGATGAACGTACTTTTGATTGAGGTGTTCCGAAACACTCTGAATAAACTGCCAGTGGACATTTGGAGCGCATTGGGCCCTATAGTGGAAAAAGGAATATCTTCAAATAAAAACTACAGCGAGCATTCCGTGAAACTTCTTTCTAATCTGTGCGTAGAACTAACAGAGTTGAATCTTATTTTTGATTGAGGAGTTCTGAAACAGCCTTTCTGTAGAAACTGCAAGTGGACATTCAGAGCGCTAAGGGCCTATAGTGGAAAAAGGAATATCTCAAATAAAAACTACACAGAAGCATTCTGTGAATCTTCTTTCTGATATGTGCATTCAACCAAACAGAGTTGAAACTTACTTTTGATTGAGGTGTTCTGAAACACTCTTTCCGTAGAAACTGCAAGTGTACATTCAGAGCCTAAGGGGCCAATAGTGGAAGAAGGTACATCTTCAAATTAAAACTACACTGATGTGTTCTGTGAAACTACTTTCTGATCTGTGCATTCAACTAACAGATTTGAACGTTACTTTGATTGAGGAGTTCCGAAACAATTTTCTGTGGAAACTGCAAGTGGACGTTGGGAGCGCTAAGGGCCTATAGTGGAAAAAGGAATATCTTCAAATAAAAACTATACAGAAGCATTCTGTGAAACTTCTTTCCGATCTGTGCATTCAACTAAGAGAGTGAACTTTACTTTTGATTGAGGAGTTCTGTGTCACTCTTTCTGTAGAAACTGCAAGTTGACATTCGAAGTGCTAAGGGCCTATAGGGGAAAAAGGAATATCATCAAGTAAAAACTACAGAGAAGCATTCTGTGAAACTTGTTCTGATCTGCACATTCAACTAACAGAGCTGAACCTTACTTTGGATTGAGGAGATTGGAAACAATCTTACTGTAGAAACTGCAAGTGGACATTCGGAACCCTATGAGGCCTATCGTGGAAAAAGGAATATGTTCAAATAAAAACTACACGGAAGCATTCTGCGAAACGTCTTTCAGATCTGTGCATTCAACTAACAGAGTTGAACCTTACTTGATTGAGGATTTTGAAACACTCTTTCTGTTGAAACTGCAAGTGGACATTCACAGCGCTAAGGGCCTTAGTGGAAAATGGAATATCTTCAAATAACAACTACACAGAAGCATTCTGTGAAACTTCTTCTGATCTGTGCATTCAACTGACGGAGTTGAACCTTACTTTGATGGAAGAGATCTAAAACACTCTTTCTGTAGAAACTCCAAGTGGACATTAGGAGCCCTAAGAGGCGTATAGGGGAAAAAGAAATATCTTCAATAAAATCAACACGGAAGCATTCTGTACAACTTCTTTCTGGTCTGTACTTTCATCTAACAGAGTTTAACCTTATTTTGATTGAGGAGTTCTGAAACAATCTTTCTATAGAGACTGCCAGGGACATTCGGAGAGCTAAGGGGCCTATAGTGGAAAAAGGAATGTCATCAATTAAAAACTACACAGAAGCATTCTGTGAAACTTCTTTCTGATCTGTGAATTCAACTGTCAGAGATGAACCTTACTTTTCATTGAGGAGTTCTGAAACACTCTTTCTGTAGAGACTGCAAGCGGACATTCGGAGCGCTAAGGGGCCCATAGAGGAAAAAGGAATAACTTCAAATAAAAACTACACAGAAGCATTCTGTGAAACTTCTTTCTGATCTGTGCATTCGACTAATGGAGTTGAAACTTACATTTGATTGAGGAGTTCTGAAGCACTCTTTCTGTTGAAACTGCAATTTGACATTCAGAGCGCTAAAGGTCCTATAGTGGAAAATGGAATATCTTCAAATATAAACTACACAGAAGCATTATTTGAAACATCTTTCTGATCTCTGCATTCAACTAATAGAGTTGAACCTTACTTTTGATTGAGGAGTTCTGAAACACTCTTTCTGTAGAAACTGCAACTGGACATTCGGAGCGCTAAGAAGCCTATAGTGGGAAAAGGAATATCTTCAATTAAAAACTATACAGAAGCATTCTGGGAAAACACTTTCTCCTCTGTGCATTCAACTAACAGAGTTGAAACTTAATTTATTTCAGGAGTTCTGAAACACTCTTTCTGTAGAAACTGCAAGTGGACATTCGGAGCGATAAGAGGCCAATAGTGGAAAAAGTAATATCATCATATAAAAACTACACAGAAGCATTTTGTGAAACTTCTTTCATATCTGTGCATTCAACTAACAGAGGTGAAAATACTTTTGATTGAGGAGTTATGAAACACTCTTTCTGTAGAAACTGCAAGTGGAGATTGGGAGCACTAAGTGGCCAAAGTGGAAAAAGGAATATCTTCAATTATAAACGACCACAGAAGCATTCTGTGAAACTTCTTTCTGATCTGTGCATTCAACCAACAGAGTTGAACTTTACTTTTGATGGAGGAGTTCTGAAACACTCTTTCTGTAGAAACTGCAAGTGGATATTCGGAGCGCTAAGGGGCCTATAGTGGAAAAAGGAATATCTTCATTTAAAACTACACAGAAGCATTCTGTGAAACTTCTTTCAGATCTGTGCAATCAACTATTAGAGTTGAACCTTACTTTTGATTGAGGAGTTCCGAAACACTCTTTCTGAATAAACTGCAAGTGGACATTTGGAGCGCACTGGGCCCTATAGTGGAAAAAGTATTATCTGCAAATAAAAAAGTACAAAGAAGCATTCTGTGAATCTTCTTTCTGATCTGTGCATTCAACTAACAGAGTTGAACCTTACTTTTGATTGAGGAGTTCTGAAACACTCTTTCCGTAGAGACTGCAAGTGGACATTCGGAGCGCTAAGGGCCAATAGTGGAAGAAGGTGTATCTTCAAATTAAAACTACTCCGAAGCTTTCTGTGAAACTACTTTCTGATCTGTGCATTCAACTAACAGAGTTGATCGTTACTTTTGATTGAGGAGTTCCAAAACACTTTTCTGTGGAAACTGCAAGTGGACATTCGGAGCGCTAACGGGCCTACAGTGGAAAAAGGAATATCTTCAAATAAAAACTATACTGAAGCACTCTGTGAATCTTCTTTCCGATCTGTGCATTCAACTAAGAGAGTTTAACCTTACTTTTGATTTGAGGAGTTCTGAAAAACTCTTTCTGTAGAAACTGCAAGGGACATTCGGAGCGCTAAGGGGCCTAAGGTGGAAAAAGGAATATCATCAAATAAAAACTACACAGAAGCATTTTGTGAAACTTCTTCTGATCTGTGCATTCAACTAACAGAGATGAAACTTACTTTTGATTGAGGAGTTCTGAAACACTCTTTCTGCAGAAACTGCAAGTGGACATACAGAGCGCTAAAGGGCAAATAGAGGAAAAAGGAATACCTTCAAATAAAAACTACACAGAAACATTCTGAGAAACTTCTTTCTCATCTGTGCATTCAATTAACAGAGTTGAACCTTAATTTTATCTGAGGAGTTCTGAAAAACTCTTTCTGAAGAAACTGCAACTGGACATTCGGAGCGAATAGGGCCCTATAGCGGAAAAAGGAATATCTTCAAATAAAAACTACACAGAAGCATTCTGTGAAACCACTTTCTGATCTGTGCATTCAACTAACAGATTTGAACCTTATTTTTGATTGAAGAGTTCTGAAACACTCTTTCTGTAGAAACTGCAAGTGGACATTCGGAGCGCTAAAGGGTCTATAGTGGAAAAAGGAATATCTTCAAATAAAAACTACACAGAAGCATTCTGTGAATCTTCTTTCTGATCTGTGCATTCAACTGACAGATTTGAACCTTATTTTTCATTGAGGAGTTCTGAAAAACTCTTTCCATTGAAACTGCAAATGTTCATTTGCAGCGCTAAGGGGCCAATAGTGGAAGAGGAATATCTTCAACTTAAAACTACACAGAAGCGTTCTGTGAAACTACTTTCTGATCTGTGCATTCAACTAACAGAGTTGAACCTCACTTTTGATTGATTAGTTTCAAAACACTCTTTCTGTGGAAACTGCAAGTGGACATCGCAGCACAAAGGGGCCTAGAATGGAAAAAGGAATATCTTCAAGTAAAACTATACAGAAGCATTCTGTGAATCTCGTTTCTGATCTGTGCATTCAACTAAGAGAGTTGAACCTTACTTTTGATTGTGGAGTACTTGAACACTCTTTCTGCAGAAACTGCAAGTGGACATTCGGGTCGCTAAGGGGCCGATAGGGGAAAAAATAATATCTTCAATAAAATCTGCACGGAAGAATTCTGTACAACTTCTTTCTGGTCTGTACGTTCAACTAACAGTATTGAACCTTACCTTTGATTGAGGAGTTCTGAAACACTCTTTCTGTAGAAACTGCAAGTGGACATAAGGAGCGCTAAGTGGCCTATAGTGGAAAAAAGAATATCTTCAAATAAAAACTACACAGAAACTTTCTGGTGAAACTACTTTCTGATCTGTGCCTTCAACTAACAGAGTTGAACCTTACTTTTGATTGAGGAGTTCTGAAACACTCTTTCTGTAGAAACTGCAAGTGGAAATTTGGAGCGCTAATAGGCCTATAGTGCAAAAACAATATCATCAAATAAAACTACACAGAAGCATTCTGTGAAACTTCTTTCTGATCTGTGCATTCAACTAACAAAGTTGAACGTTACTTTTGATTCAGCAGTTCTGTAACACTCTTTCTGTAGAAACTGCAAGTGGACATTCTGAGCCCAAAATGCCTATCGTGGAAAAAGAAATATCTTGAAATAAATAGTAAACAGAAGCATTCTGTGAAACTTCTTTCTCATCTGTGCATTCAACTAACAGGGTTGAACCTTACTTTTGATTGAGAAGTTCTGAAACTCTCTTTCTGTAGAAACTGCAAGTTGACATTCGGAGCGAATACGGCCCTGTAATAGATAAATGAATATCTTCAAATGAAAACTACACAGAAGCATTCTGTGAAACTTCTTTCTGATCTGTGCATTCAACTAACAGTGTTGAACCTTAGTTTTCATTGAGGAGTTGTGAAAAACTCTTTCTGTAGAAACTGCAAGTTGACATTCGAGGCGATAAGGGCCGATAAGGGAAAAAAGAATATCTTCAAATAAAATCTACACGGAAGCATTCTGTACAACTTCTTTCTGGTCTGTACGTTCAATTAACAGTGTTGAACCTTGCTTTTGATTGAGGAGTTCTGATACACTCTTTCTGTAGAAACTGCAAGTGGATATTCGGAGTGCTAAAGGGCCTATAGTGGAAGAAGGTATATCTTCAATTTAAAACTACTCCGAAGCTTTCTGTGAAACTACTTTCTGATCTGTGCCTTCAACTAACAGAGTTGATCCTTACTTTTGATTGAGGAGTTCTGAAACACTTTTTCTGTAGAAACTGCAAGTGGACATTCGGAGCGCTAAGTGTCCTATAGTGGAAAAAGGAATATCTTCAAATAAAAACTACATGGAAGCATTCTTTGAAACACTTTTCTGATCTGTGCATTCAACTAACACACTTGAACCTTACTTTTGATTTAGGTGTTCTGAAACACTCTTTCTGTAGAAACTGGAAGTGGACATTCGGATCGCTATGGGGCCTATAGTGGAAAAAGTGATATCTTCATATTAAAACTACACAGAAGCATTCTGGGAAACTTCTTTCTGATTTCTGCGTTCAACTAACAAATTTGAAGCTTACTTTTGATTGAGGAGTTCTGGAACACTCTTTCTGTTGAAACTCAAGTGGACATTCGGAGCTCTAAGGGGCCTGTAGTGGAAAAAGGAATATCTTCAAATAAAAACTACACAGAAGCATTCTGTGAAACTTCTTTCAGATCTGTGCATTCAACTAACAGAGTTGAACCTTAATTTTATTTGAGGAGTTCTGAAACACTCTTTCTGTAGAAACAGCAAGGGGACATTTGGAGCGCTAAGGGGCCTAAGGTGGAAAAAGGAATATCACCAAATAAAAGCTACACAGAAGCATTTTGTGAAACTTCTTTCTGATCTGTGCATTCAACTAACAGACATGAACCTTACTTTTGATTGAGGAGTTCTGAAACACTCTTTCTGCAGAAACTGCAAGTGGACATACAGAGCGCTAAAGGGCAAATAGAGGAAAAAGGAATACCTTCAAATAAAAAACTACACAGAAACATTCTGTGAAACTTCTTTCTCATCTGTGCATTCAATTAACAGAGTTGAACCATAATTTTATTTGAGGAGTTCTGAAAAACTCTTCTGAAGATACTGCAACTGGACATTCGGAGGGACTAGGGCCCTATAGTGGAAAAAGAATTATCTTCAAATAAAAACTACACAGAAGCATTCTGTGAAACAACTTTCTGATCTGTGCATTCAACTAACAGATTTGAACCTTATTTTTGATAGAAGAGTTCTGAAAGACTCTTTCTGTAGAAACTGCAATTGGACATTCGGAGTGCTAAAGGGTCTATAGTGGAAAAAGGAATATCTTCAAATAAAAACTACACAGAAGCATTCTGTGAAACTCCTTACTGATATGTGCATTCAACCAACAGATTTGAACCTCAATTTTGAATGAGGAGTTCTGAAACACTCTTTTTGGAGAAACTGCAAGTGGCCATTCGGTGCGCTAAGGGGCTTATAGTGGAAAAAGTAATATCTTCAAATAAAAAGTATACAGAAGCATTCTGTGAGACTTGTTTCTGATCTGTATATTCAACTAAGAGAGTTGAAAATTACTTTTGATCGAGGACTTCTGAAACACTCTTCAGTAGAAACTGCAAGTGGACATTCGTAGCGCTAAGGGTCCTATATGGGAAAAAGGAATATCTTCAAATAAATTCTACACGAAAGAATTCTGTACAACTTCTTTGTGGTCTGTTCGTTCAACTAACAGAGTTCAACCTTACTTTTGATTGAGGAGTTCTGAAACAATCTTTCTGTAGAGACTGCAAGTGGACATTCGGAGCGATAAGGATCCCATAGTGGAAAAAGGAATATCTTCAAATAGAAACTACACAGAACCATTCTGTGAAACTTCTTTCCGATCTGTGCATTCAATTAACAGAGTTGAAACTTACTTTTGATTGAGGAGCTCTGAAACACTCTTTCTGTAGAAACCACAAGTGGACATTTGGAGCACTAAGGGTCCTATAGTGGAAAAAGGAATATCTTCAAATAAAAACAACACAGAAGAATTCTTTGAAACGTCTTTCTGATCCGTTCCTTAAACTAACAGAGTTGAACTTTCCTTTTAATTTAGGAGTTCTGAAAGACTCTTTCTGTGGAAACTGGAAATGGACGTTCCGCAGGCTAAGCGGTCTCTAGTGGAAAAATTATTATCTTCAAATAAAAACTACACAGAAGCATTCTGTGAAACTACTTTCTGATCTGTGTCTTCAACTATCAGAGTTGAACCTTACTTTGATTGAGTAGTTCTGAAACACTCTTTCTGTAGAAACAGCAAGCGCACATTCTGAGTGCTGAGAGGCTTATAGTGGAAAAAGGAATATCTTCAAATAAAAGCTACAGTGAACCTTTCTGTGAAACTTTTTTCTGATGTGTGCATTCACCTAGCACAGTTGAACCTTACTTTTGATTGAGGAGTTCTGAAACACTCTTTCTGTGGAAACTGCAAGTGGACATTCGGTGCACTAAGGGGCCCATAGTGGAAAAAGGAATATCTTCAAATACAAACTACACAGAAAAATTCTGAGAAACTACTTTCTGATCTGTGCATTCAACTAACAGGGTTGAACCTTACTTTTATTGAGCAGTTCTGAAACACTCTTTCTGTAGAAACTACAAGCGGACATTCGGAGAGCTAAGGGGCCTATAGCGGAAAAAGGAATGTCTTCCAATAAAAACTACACAGAATCATTCTGCGAAACTTCTTTCTGATCTGTGCATTCAACTAACAGAGTTGAAACTTACTTTTGATTGAGAAGTTCTGAAACTCTCTTTCTGTAGAAACTGCAAGCGGACATTCGGAGCGCTAAGTCTCCTGTAGTTGGAAAGGGAATATCTTCAAATAAAAACTACACAGAAGCATTCTGCAAAACTTCTTTCTGATCTGTGCATTCAACTAACGGAGTTGAACCTTACTTTTTATTTATTTTTTATTTATTTTTTAATTATACTTTAGGGTTTTAGGGTACATGTGTACAATGTGCAGGTTTGTTACATATGTATCCATGTGCCATTTTGACTTCCTGCACCCATTAACTCGTCATTTAGCATTAGGTGTATCTCTTAATGCTGTCCTTCCCCTCTCCCCCTACCCCACAACTGTCCCCGGAGTGTGATGTTCCCCTTTCTGTGTCCATGAGTTCTCATTGTTCAACTCCCACCTATGAGTGAGAACATGCGGTGTTTGGCTTTTTGTTCTTGCGATAGTTTAAAGAGAATGCTGTTTTCCAGTTTCATCCATTTCCCTACAAAGGACATGAACTCATCATTTTTTATGGCTGCATAGGATTCCATGGTGTATATGTGCCACATTTTCTTAATCCAGTCTTTCCTTGTCGGACATTTGGGTTGGTTCCAACTCTTTACTATTGTGAATAGTGCCACAATAAACATACGTGTGCATGTCTCTTTATGGCAGCATGATTTATAGTCCTTTGGGTGTATACCCAGTAATGGGATGTCTGGGTCAAATGGTATTTCTAGTTCGAGATCCCTGAGGAATCACCACACTGACTTCCACAATGGTTGAACTAGTTTACAGTCCCACCAACAGTGTAAAAGTGTTCCTATTTCTCCACATCCTCTCCAGCACCTGATGTTTTCTGATTTTTTAATGATGGCCATTTTAACTGGTGTGTGATGGTATCTCACTCTGGTTTTGATTTGCATTTCTCTGATGGCCAGTGATGATGAGCATTTCTTAATGTGTTTTTTGGCTGCATAAATGTCTTCTTTTGAGAAGTGTCTGTTCATATCCTTTGCCCACTTTTCAATGGGGTTGTTTGTTTTTTTCTTGTATATTTGTTTGAGTTCATTGTAGATTCTGGATATTAGCCCTTTGTCAGATGAGTAGGTTGCAAAAATTTTCTCCCATTCTGTAGGTTGCCTGTTCACTCTGATGGTAGTTTCTTTTGCTCTGCAGAAGCTCTTTAGTTTAATGAGATCCCATTTGTCGATTTTGGCTTTTGTTGCCATTACTTTTGGTGTTTTAGACATGAAGTCCTTGCCCATGCCTATGTCCCGAATCGTATTGCCTAGGTTTTCTTGTAGGATTTTAATGGTTTTAGGTCTAACATATAAGTCTTTAATCCATCTTGAATTAATTTTTGTATAAGGTGTAAGGAAGAGTTCCAGTTTCAGCTTTCTACATATGGCTAGCCAGTTTTCCCAGCACCATTTATTAAATAGGGAATCCTTTCCCATTTCTTGTTTTTGTCAGGTTGGTCAAAGATCAGATAGTTGTATATATGCGGCATCATTTCTGAGGGCTCTGTTCTGTTCCATTGATCCCTGTCTCTGTTGTGGTACCAGTACCATGCTGTTTTGGTTACTGTAGCCTTGTAGTATAGTTTAAAATCAGGTACCGCGATGCCTCCAGCTTTGTTCTTTTGGCTTAAGGATTGAATTGGTGACGTGGGCTCTTTTTTGGTTCCATATGAACTTTAAAGTAGTTTTTTCCAATTCAGTGATGAAAGTCATTGGTAGCTTGATGGGGATGTCATTGAATCTATAAATTACCTTGGGCAGTATGGCCATTTTCACGATATTGATTCTTCCAACCCATGAGCATGGAATGTTCGTCCATTTGTTTGTATCCTCTTTTATTTCATTGAGCAGTGGTTTGTAGTAATACTTGAAGAGGTCCTTCACATCCCTTGTAACTTGGATTCCTAGGTACTTTATTCTCCTTGAAGCAATTGTGAATGGGAGTCCACCCATGATTTGGCTCTCTGATTGTCTGTTATTGGCATACAAGAATGCTTGTGATTTTTGTACATTGATTTTGTATCCTGAGAGTTTGCTGAAGTTGCTAATCAGCTTAAGGAGATTTTGGGCCGAGACAATGGGGTTTTCTAGATATACAATCATGTCATCTGCAAACAGGGAAAATCTGACTTCTTCTTTTCCTAATTGAATACCATTTATTTCCTTCCCCTGCCTGATTGCTCTGGCCAGAAATACCAGCACTATGTTGAATAGGAGTGGTGAGAGAGGGCATCCCTGTCTTGTGCCAGTTTTCAGAGGGAATGCTTCCAGTTTTTGCCCATTCAGTATGATATTGGCTAAGGGATTGTTGTAGATAGCTCTTATTATTTTGAGATACGTCCCATCAATACCTAAATTATTGAGAGTTTTTAGCATGAGGATTGTTGAATTTTGTCAAAGGCCTTTTCTGCATCTATTGAGATAATCATGTGGTTGAACCTTACATTTGATTGAGAAGTTCTGAAACAGTATTTCTGTAGATACTGCAAGGGGACATTTGGAGCGCTAAGGGGCCTATAGTGGAAAAAGGAATATCTTCAAATAAAAACTACACAGAAGCACTCTGCGAGACTTCTTTCTGATCTGTGCATTCAACTAGCAGCATTGAATATTACTTTTGATTGAGGAGTTTTGAAACACTCTTTCTGTGGAAACTGCTAGCGGACATTCGGAGCACTAAGGGGCCTATATTGGAAAAAGGAATATCTTCATATAAAAACTACAGAGAAGCATTCTGCGAGACTTCTTCCTGATCTGTGCATTCAACTAACAGAATTGAAACTTCCTTTTGATTTAGAAGTTCTGAAACTCTCTCTCTGTAGAAACTGGAAGCGGAAATTCGGAGCACTCTGAGGCCTATAGCGGAAAAAGGAATATCTTCAAATAAAAACTACACAGATGCACTCTGCGAAACTGCTTTCTGATCTGTGCATTCAACTAGCTGAGTTGAACCTTACTTTTGATTGAGGAGTTGTGAAATACTCTTTCCGTAGAAACGGCAAGTGGACAATCGGAGGGCTACGGGGCCTATAGAGGAAAAAGGAATCTTTTCAAGTAAAAACTACACAGAAGCGTTCTGCGAAACGTCTTTGTGATCTGTGCATTCAACCAGCAGAGTTGAATCTTACTTTTGATTGAGCAGTTCTGAAACAATCTTTCTGTAGAAAGTGCAAGCGGACATTCGGAGCACTTAGGGGCCTATAGTGGAAAAAGGAATATCTTCAAATAAAAACTACACAGAAATATTCTGCTAAACTTCTTCCTGATCTGTGCATTCAACTAACAGAGTTGAACCTTACTTTTGATTGAGCAGTGATGAAACAATCTTTCTGTAGAAACTGCAAGTGGATATTTGGAGCGGTAAGGGGCCTATAGTGGAAAAGGGAATATCTTCAAATAAAAACTACCCAGAAGCATTCTGAGAAACTTCTTTCTGATCTGTGCCTTCAACGAGCAGAGTTGAAACTTACTTTTGATTAAGCAGTTCTGAAACTGTCTTTCTGTGGAATCTGCAAGCGGACATTCGGAGCAGTAAGTGGCCTATAGTGGAAAAAGGAATATCATCAAGTAAAAACTACACAGAAGCGTTCTGTGAAACTTCTTTCTGATCTGTGCATTCAAGTAACACAGTTGAACCTTAATTTTAATTCAGGAATTTTGAAAAACTCTTTCTGTAGAAACTGCAAGTGGACATTCGTAGCACTAAGGGACCAATATAGGAAAAAGGAATATCTTCAAATAAAAACTACACAGAAGCATTCTGCGAAACAACTTTCTGATCTGTGCATTCAACTAGCAGAGTTGAAACTTACATTTGATTGAGCAGTTCTGAGAAACTCTTCCTGTGGAAACTGCAAGCGGACATTCGGAGCGCTAATGTGCCTATTGTGGAAAAAGGAATGTCTTCAAATAAAAACAACACAGAAGCATTCTGTGAGACTTCTTTCTGATCTGTGCATTCAAGTAGCAGAGTTCAACCTTACTTTTGATTGAGGAGTTTTGAAACACCCTTTCTGAAGAGGCTGCAAGTGGACATTCTGAGGGCTAAGGGCCTGTAGTGGAAAAAGGAACAACTTCAAACAAAAGCTACAGAGAAGCATTCTGCGAAAATACTTTCTGATCTGTGCATTCAACTAGCAGAGTTGAACCATACTTTTGATTGAGCAGTTCTTAAACACTCTTTCTGTAGAAACTGCAAACGGACATTCAGAGCACTAAGGGGCCTGTAGTCAAGGAATATCTTCAAATAAAAACTACACAGAAGCATTCTGCGAAACTACTTTCTGATCTTTGCATTCAAAGAGCAGAGTTGCACCTTACTTTTCAATGAGGAGTTCTGAAACACTCTTTCTGTAGAAACTGCAAGTGGACATTTGGAGCGCTATGGGGCCAATAGTGGAAATAGGAATATCTTCAAATAAAAACTACACAGAAGCATTCTGTGAAACTTCTTTCTGATCTGTGCAATCAACTAGCAGAGTTTAACCTTACTATTAATTGAGCAGTTCTGAAACCCTCTTTCTGTAGAAACTGCAAGCGAACATTCGGAGCGCTAAGGGGCCCATAGTGGAAAAAGGAATATCTTCAAATAAAAACTACACAGGAGCATTCTGTGAAACTTCTTTCTGATCTCTGCATTCAATTAGCATAGTTGAACCTTACTTTTGATTGAGCATTTCCGAAACACTCTTTCTGTAGAAACTGCAAGAAGACATTCGGAGTGCTAAGGTGCTTATAGTGGATAAAGAAATATCTTCAAATAAAATCTATACAGAAGCATTCTGCGAAACTACTTTCTGATCTTTGCATTCAACTAGCAGAGTTGAACCTTAGTTTTGATTGAGCAGTTTTGAAACCCTCATTCTGTAGAAACTGCAAGTGGACATTCGGAGCGCTATGGGGCCTATAGTTGAAAAAGGAATATCTTCAAATAAAAACTACACAGAAGCATTCTGTAAAACTACTTTCTGTTCTGTGCATTCAACTATCAGTGTTGAAACTTACTTTTGATTGAGGAGTATTGAAACACTCTTTCTGTAGAAACGGCAAGTGGACATTCGGAGCGCTAAGGGTCCTATAGTGGCAAAAGGAATATCTTCAAATAAAAATTACACAGAAGCATTCTGCGAAACTTCTTTTTCATCTGTGCATTCAACTAACAGAGTTGAACCTTACTTTTGATTGAGGAGTATTGAAACACTCTTTCTGTAGAAACGGCAAGTGGACATTCGGAGCGCTAAGGGTCCTATAGTGGAAAAAGGAATATCTTCAAATAAAATTACACAGAAGCATTCTGCGAAACTTCTTTTCATCTGTGCATTCAACTAACAGAGTTGAACCTTACTTTTGATTGAGGAGTATTGAAACACTCTTTCTGTAGAAACGGCAAGTGGACATTCGGAGCGCTAAGGTCCTATAGTGGAAAAAGGAATATCTTCAAATAAAAATTACACAGAAGCATTCTGCGAAACTTCTTTTTCATCTGTGCATTCAACTAACAGAGTTGAACCTTACTTTTGATTGAGCTGTTCTGAAAAACTCTTTCTGTAGAAACTGCAAGTGGAAATTTGGAGCGCAAAGATGCCTACAGTGGAAAAAGGAATTTCTTCAAATAAAAACTACACAGAAGCATTCTGCGAAACTTCTTTCTGATCTGTGCATTCAACTAACAGAGTTGAACCTTACTTTTGTTTGAGAAGTTCTCAAAATCTCTTTCTGTAGAAACCGCAAGTGGACATTCCGATACCTAAGGAGCCTAGAGTGGAAAAAGGAATATCTTCAACTGAAAACTACGCAGAAGCATTCTGCGAAACTTCTTTCTGATCTGTGCATTCAACTTGCAGAGTTGAATCTTACTTTTAATTAAGGAATTTTTAAACACTCTTTCTGTAGAAACTGCAAGCACACATTCAGTGCACTAAGTGGCCTATTATGGAAAAAGGAATAACTTCAAATAAAAACTACACAGAAGGATTCTGCGAAACTTCTTTCTGATTTGTGCATTCAACTAGCAGCATTCAAACTTACTTTGATTGAGAAGTTCTGAAACTCTCTTTCTGTGGAAACTGCAAGTGGACATTCAGAGTGCTAAGGGGCCAATAGTGGAAATAGGAATATCTTCAAATAAAAACTACACAGAAGCATTCTGCGAAACTTCTTTCTGATCTGTGCATTCTGCTAACAGAGTTGAACCTTACTTTTCATTGAGGACTTTTGAAACACTCTGTAGAAACTGCAAGTGCACTTTCGGAGCGCTAAGGGGCCAACAGTGGAAGAAGGAAGATCTTCAAATTAAAACTACACAGAAACGTTCTGTGAAACTACTTTGTGATATGTACATTCAACTAACAGAGTTGAACCTTACTTTTGATTGAGGTGTTCCAAAACACTCTTTCTGTGGAAACCGCAAGTGGACATTCGGAGTGCTAAGGGGCTTAAAGTGGAAAAATTAACGTCTTCAAATGAAAACTATACAGAAACTTTCTGTGAATCTTCTTTCTAATCTGTGCATTTAATTAAGAGAGTTGAACCTTGCTTTGATTGAGGAGTTCTGAAACACACTTTCTGTAGAAACTGCAAGTGGACGTTCGGAGCGCTAAGGGGCCTATATGGGAAAAAGGAATATCTTCAAATAAAATCTACATGGAAGCATTCTGTACAACTTCTTTCATGTCTGTACGTTCAACTAAAAGCGTTTAACCTTGCTTTTGATTGAGGAGTTCTGAAACAGTCTTTCTGTAGAGACTGCATGTGGACATTCGGAGAGCTAAGGGGCCTATAGTGGAAAAAGTTATATTGAAAAATAAAAACTACACAGAAGCATTCTGTGAAACTTCTTTCTGATCTGTGCATTCAACTAAGAGAGTTGAACCTTACTTTTGATTTAGAAGTTCTGAAACACTCTTTCTGTAGAAACTGCAGGTGGACATTAAGAGTGCTAATGTGCCTACAGTGGAAAAAGGAACAGCTTCAAATTAAAAACTACACAGAACCATCCTGTGAAACTGCTTTCTGATCTGTGCATTCAACTAAAAGAGTTGAACCTTACTTTGATTGAGGAGTTCAGAAACAATTTCTCTAGAAACTGAAAGTTGACATTCAGAGCGCATAGGGGCCTATAGTGGAAAAAGGAATATCATCAAATAAAAACTACACAGAAGCATTCTGTGAAACTTCTTTCTGATCTGCACGTTCAACTAACAGAGTTGAAACTTACTTTTGATTAAGGAGTTCTGAAATACTCTTTTTGTAGAAACTACAAGTGGACATCCTGATCGCTAAGGGGACCATAATGGAAAAAGGAATATATTCAAAAAAACTACACAGAAGCATTCTGTGAAACTTCTTTCTGATCTGTGCATTCAACTAACAGAATTGAACGTTTCTTTTGATTGAGGAGTTCTGAAACACTCTTTCTGTAGAAACTGCAATTGGACAATCGGAGCGCAAATAAGCCTATCGTGGAAAAAGGAATATCTTCAAATACAAATGACACAAAAGCATTCTGTGAAACTCCTTTCTGATCTGTGCATTCAACTAACAGAGTTGAACCTTAGCTGTGATTGAGGAGTTCTGAAACACTCATTCTGTAGAAACTGAGAGTGGACACCCAGAGCCTAAGGGGCCTATAGTGGGAAAAGGAATATATTCAAATAAAAACTACACACAAGCATTCTGTGAAACTTCCTTCTGATCTGTGTATTCACCTAACAGAGATGAGCCTCAGTTTTGATTGAGGAGTTCTGAAACACTCTTTCTGTAGAAACTGCAAGTGGATATTTAGAAGGCTAAGAGGCCCATTGTGGAAAAATGAATATCTTCTAATAAAAACTACACAGAAGCATTCAGTGAAACGTCTTTCTGATGTGTGCATTCAACTAACAGTGTTGAACCTTAGTTTTGATTGAGGAGTTCTGAAACACTCTTTTTGTAGAAACTGCAAGTGGACATAAGAGCGCTAATGGCCTATAGTGGAAAAAGGAATAACGTCAAATAAAAACTACGCAGAAGTATTCTGTTAAACTTCTTTCTGATCTGTGAATTCTACTGACAGAGATGAACCTTACTTTTTATTGAGGAGTTCTGAAACACTCTTTGTGCTGTAACTGCAAGTGGACCTTCAGAGCGCTAAGGGGCCTATAGCGGAAAAAAGAATATCATCAAACAAAAACTGCACAGAAGCATTCTGTGAAACTTCTTTCTGATGTGTGCATTCAACTAACCGAGCTGAACCTTACTTTTGATTAAGGCGTTCTGAAAAACTCTTTTTGTAGAAACTGCAAGTGGACATTTGAAGCACTCAGGGGCCTGTAGTGGAAAGGAATATCTTCAAATAAAAACTACACATAAGCATTCTGTGAAACTTCTTTATGATCTTTGCATTCAACTAACAGAGTTGAACTTTACTTTTGATTGTGGAGTTCTGAAACACTCCTTCTGTTAGAAAGTGCAATTGGATATTCGGAGCGCTGAAGGGCATGTAATGGAAAAAGAACATCATCAATTAAAAACTACACAAAAACATTCTGTGAAACTTCTTTCTGATGTGTGCATTCAACTAACAGAGTTGAACCTTACTTTTGATTTAGGAGTTCTGAAACACACTTTCTGTAGAAACTGCAAGTGGACATTCGGAGCGCTAAGGAGCCTATAGTGGAAAAAGAATAACTTCAAATAAAAACTACACAGAAGTATACTGTGAAACTTCCTTCTGATGTGTGCATTCAACTAACAGAGTTAAACCATAATTTTATTTGAGGAGTTCTGAAACATTCTTTCAGGAGAAACTGAAAGTGCACATTCGGGAGCGCTAAGGGGGTATAGTGGAAAAAGGAATATCATCAAATAAAAACTACACAGACTCATTCTGTGAAGCTTCTTTCTCATCTGTGTATTCAACTGACAGAGATGAACCTTACTTTTGATTGAGGAGTTCTAAAACACTCTTTCTGCAGAAAATGATAGTGGACGCTTGGAGCGCTAAGGGGCCTATAGCAGAAAAAAATATCTTCAAACAAAAAACTGCCCAGAAGCATTCTGTGAATCTTCTTTCTGATCTGTGCATTCAACTAACAGTGTTGAACCTTACTTTTGATTGAGGCGTTCTGAAACACTCTTTCTGTAGAAACTGAAAGCGGACATTCGGAGTGCTAAGGGGCATATAGTGGAAAAAGAATATCTTCAAAGAAAAGCAACAAAAAAGCATTCTGTGAAACTTCTTTCTGATCTATGCATTCAACTAACACAGTTGAACTTTACTTTTGATTGTGGAGTCTGAATCACTCTTACTATAGAAAATGCCAATTGGACTTCAGAGCGGTAAGGGGCCAATGTTGGAAAAAGGAACATCATCAAATAAAAAACTACACAAAAAAAATTCTGTGAAACTCCTTTCTATCTGTCCATTCAACTAACAGAGTTGAACTTTACTTTTTTTCAGGAGTTTGAAACTCTCTTTCTGTAGAAACTGCAAGTGGACATTGGGAGCGTTAATGTGCCTATAGTGGAAAATGGAATATATTCAAATTAAAAACTACACAGAAGCATTCTGTGAAACTTCTATCTGATCTGTGCATTCAACTAACAGAGTTGAACCTTACTTTTGTTCCAGGAGTTCTGAAAACTCTTTCTGTAGAAACTGCAAGTGGACATTAGGAGCGCTAATGGGCCTATAGTGCAAAGGAATTATTCAAATAAAAAACTACGCAGAACAATTCTGTGAAACTTCTTTCTGATCTGTGCATTCAACTATCAGAGTTGAACCTTACCTTTGACTGAGGAGTTCTGAAACACTCTTTCTGTAGAAACTGCAAGTGGACATTAGGAGCGCTAATGGGCCTATAGTGCAAAGGAATATATTCAATAAAAACTACGCAGAACAATTCTGTGAAACTTCTTTCTGATCTGTGCATTCAACTATCAGAGTTGAACCTTACCTTGACTGAGGAGTTCTGAAACACTCTTTCTGTTGAAACTGCAAGTGGAATTCGGAGTGCTAAGGAGGCTATACTGGAAAATAATATCTTCAAATAAAATTTACACAGAAGCATTCTGTGAAACTTCCTTCTGATCTGTGCATCTCAACTAACAGAGTTAAACCTCAATTTTATTTGAGGAGTTCTGAAACACTCTTTCTGGAGAAACTGTAGGTGGACATTCGGAGCGCTAAGGAGGCTATATTGGAAAACGGAATATCATAAAATAAAAACTACACAGAAGCATTCTGCCGAAACTTCGTTCTGATCTGTGCATTCAACTAACAGAGTTTAACTTACTTTGATTGAGGAGTTCTGATACAATCTTCTGTAGAACTGCAAGTGGAATTTCAGACGCTAAGGGGCCTTTAGGTGGAAAAATGATATCATCAAATAACAACTACAAAGAAGAATTCTGTGAAAGTTCTTCTGATCTGTGCATCAACAACAGAGATGAACCTTACTTTTGATTGACGAGTGTGTGAAGACTCTTTCGGCTGTAACTGCAGTGGACTTTCGGAGCGCTAAGTGGCCTATAGCAGAAAAAGGAATATCTTCAAATAAAACTACACAGAAGCATTCTGTTAAAATTCTTTCTTGTCTGTGAGTTGAACTAACAGAGTTGAACCTTACTTTGATTGAGCAGTTCTGAAAACACTCTTTCTGGAGAAACCGCAAGTGGACATTCGGAAGCACGTATGGGGCTTTCTTGGAAAAAGGAATATCATAAAATAAAAACTACACAGAGGCAGTTCTGTGAAACTTCTTTTCTGATCTGGGCATTCAACTAAGAGAGTTGAACCTTAGTTTTGATTCAGGAGTTCTGAAACAATCTTTCTGTTGAAATTGCAAGTGGACATTCAGAGAGCTAAGGGGGCATATAGTGGAAAAAGGAATATCATCAAATAAAAACTACAAAGAATCTTTCTGTTGAAGCTTCTTTCTGATCTGTGCATCAACTGACAGAGATTGAAACCTCACTTTTGATTGAGGAGTTCTGAAACAATCTTTCTGCAGAAACTGCAAGTGGGACTTTCAGAGCGCAAAGGCTGCCTATAGCGGATAAAGGAATATCTACAAACAAAAAATTGCACAGATCATTCTGTGAAACTTCTTTCCGATCTGTTCATTCAACTAACAGAGTTGAATTCACTTTTGATTGCGGCGTTCTGAAAAACTCTTTCTGTAGAAACTGCAAGTGGAAATACAGAGCACTAAGGAGCCTATAGTGGAAAAAGGAATATCTTCACATAAAAACTACAAAAAAGCATTCTGTGAAACTTCTTTCTGATCTATGCATTCAACTAACAGATTTGAAATTTACTTTTGATTGGGGAGTTCTGAAAAACTCTTTCTGTAGAAACTGCAACTGGTCATTCGGAGCGCTAAGGGGCCTATAGTGGAAAAAAGGAACATAATCAAATAAAAACTACAAAAAAATTCTGTGAAACTTCTTTCTGATCTGTGCATTCATCTAACAGAGTTGAACCTTACTTTGATTGAGGACTTCTGAAGCACTCCTTCTGTGGAGACCGCAAGTGGACAATCTGAGCAATGAGGGGCCTATAGGAAAATGGAATATCTTCAAATAAAAACTACACAGAAGCATTCTGTGAAACTTGTTTCTGATCTGTGCATTCAACTAACAGAGTTGAAACTTTCTTTTGATTGAGGAGTTCTGAAACACTCTTTCTGTAGAAACTGCAAGTGGACATTCGGAGCTCTAAGGGGCCTATTGTGGAAAAAGGAATATCTTCAAATAAAAACTACACAGAAGCATTCTGTTAAACTTCTTTCTCGTCTGTGCATTGAACTAACAGAGTTGAACCTTACTTCTGATTGAGGAGTTCTGAATCACTCTTTCAATAGAAACCGCAAGTGGACATTCGGAGCACTAAGGGGTCTATAGTGGAAAAGGAATATCTTCAAATAATAACTATAAAGAAGCATTCTGTGAAAATTCTCAGTGATCAGTGCATTCAACTAACAGAGTTGAACCACACATTTGATTGAGGAGTTCTGAAACACTCTTTCTGTAGAAACTGCAAGTGTGGACATTCGGAGCCCAAAGGGCCCTTTAGTGGAAAAAGGAATATCTTCAAATAAAAACTAAACAAAAGCATTCTGTGAAACCTCTTTCTGATCTTTGCATTCAAATAACAGAATTGAAAGTTTAGTTTTGATAGAGGAGTACTGAAACACTCTTTCTGTAGAAACTGCATGTGGACATTTGGATCCCTCAGGGGCCTATAGTGGAAAAAGGAATATCTTCAAACAAAAACTACACAGAACCATTCTGTGTAAATACTTTCTGATCTGTGCATTCAACTAACAGAATTGAAACTTAGTTTTGATTGATGAGTTCTGAAACACTCCATCTGTAGAAACTGCAAGTGGACATTCAGAGCGCTAAGGGCCTATACTGGAAAAAGGATATATCTTCAAATAAAAACTACAGAGAAGCAATCTGTGAAACTTCTTTCTGATCTGTGCATTCAACTAACAGAGTTGAACGTTACTTTTGATTGAGGAGTTCTGAAACACTCTGTAGAAACTGCAAGTGGACAGTGGGAGCACTAAGGGGCCTATAGAGGAAAAAGAAATACCTTCAAATAAAAACTACACAGAAGCATTCTGTGAAACTTCTTTCTGATCTGTGCATTCAACTAATAGTGTTGAACTGCACTTTTGATTGAGGAGTTCTGAAACATTCTTTCTGTAGAAACTGCAAGAGAACATTTGGAACGCTAAGGGGCCTATAGTGGAATAAGGAATATCTTCAAATTAAAACTACACAGAAGCATTCTGTGAAACTTCTTGGTGATCTGTGCATTGAACTAACAGAGTTGAACCTCACTTTTGATTGAGGAGTTCTGAAACACTCTTTCTGTAGAAACTGCAAGTAAACATTCGGACGGCTGATGGGCCTGTAGTGGAAAAACGAATATCTTCAAAAAAAACTACACAGAAGCATTATGCGAAACCTCTTTCTGATCTGTGAATTCAACTAACAGTATTGAACATTACTTTTTGATTCAGGAGTTCTGAAACACTCTTTCTGTCGAAACTGCAATTGGACATTTGAAGCGCTATGGGGCCTATGGTGGAAAAAGGAATATCTTCAAATAAAGACTACACAGAAGAATTCTGTGAAGTTTCTTTCTGATCTGTGCAATCAACTAATAGAGTTGAACGTTTCTTTCTATTGAGGAGTTCTCACACACTCTTTCTCAAGAAACTGCAAGTGGATATTCTGACCGCAAATGGCCAGTAGGGGAAAAACGAATATCTTCCAATAAAAACTACACAGAAGCATTCTGTGAAACTTCTTTCTGTTTCTGATCTGTGCATTCAACAAACAGAGATGAACTTCAGTTTTGATTGAGGAGTTCCGAAACACTATTTCTGAAGAAACTGCAAGTGGATATTCGGGGCGCTAAGGGGCCTATTGTGGAAAAAGGAATATCTTCAAATAAAAACCACAGAGAAGCATTCTGTGAAACTTCTTCCTGATCTGTGCGTTCAAATAACAGAGTTGAACCTTACTTTTGATTGAGGAGTTCTGAAACACTCTTTCTGTAGAAACTGCAAGAGGACATTCGGAGCACTAAGTAGCCTATAGTGGAAAAAGAAATATCTATAAATAAAAAATTACCCAGAAGCAATCGGTGAAACCCTTCTGATCTGTGCATTCAACAAAAAGAGTTGAACTTTCCTTTTGATTAAGGAGTGCTGAAACACTCTTTCTGTAGAAAAATTCAAGTGGACATTCGGAGCACTAAAGATCCTATATTGGAAAAAGGAATATCTTCAAATAAAAACTGCACAGAAGCATTCTGTGAAACTTCCCTCTGATCTGTGCATTCAACTAACCGAGCTGAACCTTACTTTTGATTAAGGCGTTCTGAAAAACTCTTTTTGTAGAAACTGCAAGTGGACATTTGAAGCACTCAGGGGCCTGTAGTGGAAGGAATATCTTCAATAAAAACTACACATAAGCATTCTGTGAAACTTCTTTATGATCTATGCATTCAACTAACAGAGGTTGAACTTTACTTTTTGATTGGAGTTCTGAAACACTCCTTCTGTAGAAAGTGCAATTGGATATTCGGAGCGCTGAAGGGCATGTAATGGAAAAAGAACATCATCAATTAAAAACTACACAAAAACATTCTGTGAAACTTCTTTCTGATGTGTGCATTCAACTAACAGAGTTGAACCTTACTTTGATTTAGGAGTTCTGAAACACACTTTCTGTAGAAACTGCAAGTGGACATTCGGAGCGCTAAGGAGCCTATAGTGGAAAAAGAATAACTTCAAATAAAAACTACACAGAAGTATACTGTGAAACTTCCTTCTGATGTGTGCATTCAACTAACAGAGTTAAACCATAATTTTATTTGAGGAGTTCTGAAACATTCTTTCAGGAGAAACTGAAAGTGCACATTCGGAGCGCTAAGGGGGTTATAGTGGAAAAAGGAATATCATCAAATAAAAACTACACAGACTCATTCTGTGAAGCTTCTTTCTCATCTGTGTATTCAACTGACAGAGATGAACCTTACTTTTGATTGAGGAGTTCTAAAACACTCTTTCTGCAGAAAATGATAGTGGACGCTTGGAGCGCTAAGGGGCCTATAGCAGAAAAAAATATCTTCAAACAAAAACTGCCCCAGAAGCATTCTGTGAATCTTCTTTCTGATCTGTGCATTCAACTAACAGTGTTGAACCTTACTTTTGATTGAGGCGTTCTGAAACACTCTTTCTGAGAAACTGAAAGCGGACATTCGGAGTGCTAAGGGGCATATAGTGGAAAAAGGAATATCTTCAAAGAAAAGCAACAAAAAAGCATTCTGTGAAACTTCTTTCTGATCTATGCATTCAACTAACACAGTTGAACTTTACTTTTGATTGTGAGTTCTGAATCACTCTTACTATAGAAAATGCAATTGGACATTCAGAGCGGTAAGGGGCCAATGTTGGAAAAAGGAACATCATCAAATAAAAACTACACAAAAAAATTCGGGAAACTCCTTTCTGATCTGTCCATTCAACTAACAGAGTTGAACTTTACTTTTGTTTCAGGAGTTTGAAACTCTCTTTCTGTAGAAACTGCAAGTGGACATTGGGAGCGTTAATGTGCCTATAGTGGAAAATGGAATATATTCAAATAAAAACTACACAGAAGCATTCTGTGAAACTCTATCTGATCTGTGCATTCAACTAACAGAGTTGAACCTTACTTTTGTTCCAGGAGTTCTGAAAAACTCTTTCTGTAGAAACTGCAAGTGGACATTAGGAGCGCTAATGGGCCTATAGTGCAAAAGGAATATATTCAAATAAAAACTACGCAGAACAATTCTGTGAAACTTCTTTCTGATCTGTGCATTCAACTATCAGAGTTGAACCTTACCTTTGACTGAGGAGTTCTGAAACACTCTTTCTGTAGAAACTGCAAGTGGACATTAGGAGCGCTAATGGGCCTATAGTGCAAAAGGAATATATTCAAATAAAAACTACGCAGAACAATTCTGTGAAACTTCTTTCTGATCTGTGCATTCAACTATCAGAGTTGAACCTTACCTTTTGACTGAGGAGTTCTGAAACACTCTTTCTTTGAAACTGCAAGTGGATATTCGGAGTGCTAAGGAGCTATACTGGAAAAATATATCTTCAAATAAAATTTACACAGAAGCATTCTGTGAAACTTCCTTCTGATCTGTGCATTCAACTAACAGAGTTAAACCTCAATTTTATTTGAGGAGTTCTGAAACACTCTTTCTGTAGAAACTGTAGGTGGACATTCGGAGCGCTAAGGAGGCTATATTGGAAAACGGAATATCATAAAATAAAAACTACACAGAAGCATTCTGCGAAACTTCGTTCTGATCTGTGCATTCAACTAACAGAGTTTAACTTTACTTTTGATTGAGAGTTCTGATACAATCTTTCTGTAGAAACTGCAAGTGGAATTTCAGACCGCTAAGGGCCTTTAGTGGAAAAATGTATATCATCAAATAACAACTACAAAGAAGAATTCTGTGAAAGTTCTTTCTGATCTGTGCATTCAACTAACAGAGATGAACCTTACTTTTGATTGACGAGTTGTGAAAGACTCTTTCGGCTGTAACTGCAAGTGGACTTTCGGAGCGCTAAGTGGCCTATAGCAGAAAAAGGAATATCTTCAAATAAAAACTACACAGAAGCATTCTGTTAAAATTCTTTCTTGTCTGTGGTTGAACTAACAGAGTTGAACCTTACTTTTGATTGAGCAGTTCTGAAACACTCTTTCTGGAGAAACCGCAAGTGGACATTCGGAGCACTATGGGGCTTTCTTGGAAAAAGGAATATCATAAAATAAAAACTACACAGAGGCATTCTGTGAAACTTCTTTCTGATCTGGCATTCAACTAAAGAGAGTTGAACCTTAGTTTTGATTCAGGAGTTCTGAAACAATCTTTCTGTTGAAATTGCAAGTGGACATTCAGAGAGCTAAGGGCATATAGTGGAAAAAGGAATATCATCAAATAAAAACTACAAAGAATCTTTCTGTGAAGCTTCTTTCTGATCTGTGCATTCAACTGACAGAGATGAACCTTACTTTTGATTGAGGAGTTCTGAAACAATCTTTCTGCAGAAACTGCAAGTGGACTTTCAGAGCGCAAAGGTGCCTATAGCGGATAAAGGAATATCTACAAACAAAAATTGCACAGAATCATTCTGTGAAACTTCTTTTCCGATCTGTTCATTCAACTAACAGAGTTGAATTCACTTTTGATTGCGGCGTTCTGAAAAACTCTTTCTGTAGAAACTGCAAGTGGAAATAAGAGCACTAAGGAGCCTATAGTGGAAAAAGGAATATCTTCACATAAAAACTACAAAAAAGCATTCTGTGAAACTTCTTTCTGATCTATGCATTCAACTAACAGATTTGAAATTTACTTTTGATTGGGGAGTTCTGAAAAACTCTTTCTGTAGAAACTGCAACTGGTCATTCGGAGCGCTAAGGGCCTATAGTGGAAAAAGGAACATAATCAAATAAAAACTACAAAAAAATTCTGTGAAACTTCTTTCTGATCTGTGCATTCATCTAACAGAGTTGAACCTTACTTTTGATTGAGGACTTCTGAAGCACTCCTTCTGTGGAGACCGCAAGTGGACAATCTGAGCAATGAGGGGCCTATAGTGGAAAATGGAAATATCTTCAAATAAAAACTACACAGAAGCATTCTGTGAAACTTGTTTCTGATCTGTGCATTCAACTAACAGAGTTGAAACTTCTTTTGATTGAGGAGTTCTGAAACACTCTTTCTGTAAAACTGCAAGTGGACATTCGGAGCTCTAAGGGGCCTATGTGGAAAAGGAATATCTTCAAATAAAAACTACACAGAAGCATTCTGTTAAACTTCTTTCTCGTCTGTGCATTGAACTAACAGAGTTGAACCTTACTTCTGATTGAGGAGTTCTGAATCACTCTTTCAATAGAAACCGCAAGTGGACATTCGGAGCACTAAGGGGTCATAGTGGAAAAGGAATATCTTCAAATAATAACTATAAAGAAGCATTCTGTGAAAATTCTCAGTGATCAGTGCATTCAACTAACAGAGTTGAACCACACATTTGATTGAGGAGTTCTGAAAACACTCTTTCTGTAGAAACTGCAAGTGGACATTCGGAGCCCAAAGGGCCCTTTAGTGGAAAAAGGAATATCTTCAAATAAAACTAACAAAAGCATTCTGTGAAACCTCTTTCTGATTTGCATTCAAATAACAGAATTGAAAGTTAGTTTTGATAGAGGAGTACTGAAACACTCTTTCTGTAGAAACTGCATGTGGACATTTGGATCCCTCAGGGGCCTATAGTGGAAAAAGGAATATCTTCAAACAAAAAACTACACAGAAGCATTCTGTAAATACTTTCTGATCTGTGCATTCAACTAACAGAATTGAAACTTATTGATTGATGAGTTCTGAAACACTCATCTGTAGAAACTGCAAGACATTCAGAGCGCTAAGGGCCTATACTGGAAAAAGGATATATCTTCAAATAAAAACTACAGAGAAGCAATCTGTGAAACTTCTTTCTGATCTGTGCATTCAACTAACAGAGTTGAACTTACTTTTGATTGAGGAGTTCTGAAACACTCTGTAGAAACTGCAAGTGGACAGTAAGCACTAAGGGCCTATAGAGGAAAAAGAAAACCTTCAAATAAAAACTACACAGAAGCATTCTGTGAAACTCTTTCTGATCTGTGCATTCAACTAAAAGTGTTGAACTGCACTTTGATTGAGGAGTTCTGAAACATTTCTGTAGAAACTGCAAGAGAACATTGGAACGCTAAGGGGCCTATAGTGGAATAAGGAATATCTTCAAATTAAAACTACACAGAAGCATTCTGTGAAACTTCTTGTGATCTGTGCATTGAACTAACAGAGTTGAACCTCACTTTTGATTGAGGAGTTCTGAAACACTCTTTTTGTAGAAACTGCAAGTAAACATCGACGCTGATGGGTGTATGGAAAAACGAATATTCAAAAAAAACTACACAGAAGCATATGCGAAACTCTTTCTGATCTGTGCATTCAACTAACAGAATTGAACATTACTTTTGATTCAGGAGTTCTGAAACACTCTTTCTGTCGAAACTGCAATTGGACATTTGAAGCGCTAGCCTATGGTGGAAAAAGGAATATCTTCAAATAAAGACTACACAGAAGCATTCTGTGAAATTCTTTCTGATCTGTGCATCAACTAATAGAGTTGAACTTCTCTATTGAGGAGTTCTCACACACTCATTCTCAAGAAACTGCAAGAGTGGACTGACCCGCCAAATGGCCAGTAGGGGAAAAACGAATATCTTCAATAAAAACTACACAGAAGCATTCTGTGAAACTTCTTTCTGATCTGTGCATTCAACCAAACAGAGATGAACTCAGTTTTGATTGAGGAGTTCGAAACACTATTTCTGAAGAAACTGCAAGTGGATATTCGGGGGCTAAGGGCCTATTGTGGAAAAATGAATATCTTCAAATAAAAAACACAGAAGAAGCATTGTGAAACTTCTTCTGATCTGTGGTTCAAATAACAGAGTGAACCTTACTTTTGATTGAGGAGTTCTGAAACACTCTTTCTGTAGAAACTGCAAGAGGACATTCGGAGCACTAAGGCCTATAGTGGAAAAAGGAATATCTATAAATAAAAACTACCAGAAGCAATTCGGTTGAAACTTCTTCTGATCTGTGCATTCAACAAAAGAGTTGAACTTTCCTTTTGATTAAGGAGTTCTGAAACACTCTTTGTGTGAAACTCAAGTGGACATTCGGAGCACTAAAGCCTATATTGGAAAAAGAATATCATCAAATAAAAACTGCACAGAAGCATTCTGTGAAACTTCCCTCTGATCTGTGCATTCAACTAACCGAGCTGAACCTTACTTTTGATTAAGGCGTTCTGAAAAACTCTTTTTGTAGAAACTGCAAGTGGACATTTGAAGCACTCAGGGGCCTGTAGTGGAAAGGAATATCTTCAAATAAAAACTACACATAAGCATTCTGTGAAACTTCTTTATGATCTATGCATTCAACTAACAGAGTTGAACTTTACTTTTGATTGTGGAGTTCTGAAACACTCCTTCTGTTAGAAAGTGCAATTGGATATTCGGAGCGCTGAAGGGCATGTAATGGAAAAAGAACATCATCAATTAAAAACTACACAAAAACATTCTGTGAAACTTCTTTCTGATGTGTGCATTCAACTAACAGAGTTGAACCTTACTTTTGATTTAGGAGTTCTGAAACACACTTTCTGTAGAAACTGCAAGTGGACATTCGGAGCGCTAAGGAGCCTATAGTGGAAAAAGAATAACTTCAAATAAAAACTACACAGAAGTATACTGTGAAACTTCCTTCTGATGTGTGCATTCAACTAACAGAGTTAAACCATAATTTTATTTGAGGAGTTCTGAAACATTCTTTCAGGAGAAACTGAAAGTGCACATTCGGAGCGCTAAGGGGGTTATAGTGGAAAAAGGAATATCATCAAATAAAAACTACACAGACTCATTCTGTGAAGCTTCTTTCTCATCTGTGTATTCAACTGACAGAGATGAACCTTACTTTTGATTGAGGAGTTCTAAAACACTCTTTCTGCAGAAAATGATAGTGGACGCTTGGAGCGCTAAGGGCCTATAGCAGAAAAAAATATCTTCAAACAAAAACTGCCCAGAAGCATTCTGTGAATCTTCTTTCTGATCTGTGCATTCAACTAACAGTGTTGAACCTTACTTTTGATTGAGGCGTTCTGAAACACTCTTTCTGTAGAAACTGAAAGCGGACATTCGGAGTGCTAAGGGGCATATAGTGGAAAAGGAATATCTTCAAAGAAAAGCAACAAAAAAGCATTCTGTGAAACTTCTTTCTGATCTATGCATTCAACTAACACAGTTGAACTTTACTTTTGATTGTGGAGTTCTGAATCACTCTTACTATAGAAAATGCAATTGGACATTCAGAGCGGTAAGGGGCCAATGTTGGAAAAAGGAACATCATCAAATAAAAACTACACAAAAAAATTCTGTGAAACTCCTTTCTGATCTGTCCATTCAACTAACAGAGTTGAACTTTACTTTTGTTTCAGGAGTTCTGAAACTCTCTTTCTGTAGAAACTGCAAGTGGACATTGGAGCGTTAATGTGCCTATAGTGGAAAATGGAATATATTCAAATAAAAACTACACAGAAGCATTCTGTGAAACTTCTTTCTGATCTGTGCATTCAACTAACAGAGTTGAACCTTACTTTTGTTCCAGGAGTTCTGAAAAACTCTTTCTGTAGAAACTGCAAGTGGACATTAGGAGCGCTAATGGGCCTATAGTGCAAAAGGAATATATTCAAATAAAAACTACGCAGAACAATTCTGTGAAACTTCTTTCTGATCTGTGCATTCAACTATCAGAGTTGAACCTTACCTTTGACTGAGGAGTTCTGAAACACTCTTTCTGTAGAAACTGCAAGTGGACATTAGGAGCGCTAATGGGCCTATAGTGCAAAAGGAATATATTCAAATAAAAACTACGCAGAACAATTCTGTGAAACTTCTTTCTGATCTGTGCATTCAACTATCAGAGTTGAACCTTACTTTGACTGAGGAGTTCTGAAACACTCTTTCTGTTGAAACTGCAAGTGGATATTCGGAGTGCTAAGGAGGCTATACTGGAAAAATAATATCTTCAAATAAAATTTACACAGAAGCATTCTGTGAAACTTCCTTCTGATCTGTGCATTCAACTAACAGAGTTAACCTCAATTTTATTTGAGGAGTTCTGAAACACTCTTTCTGGAGAAACTGTAGGTGGACATTCGGAGCGCTAAGGAGGCTATATTGGAAAACGGAATATCATAAAATAAAAACTACACAGAAGCATTCTGCGAAACTTCGTTCTGATCTGTGCATTCAACTAACAGAGTTTAACTTTACTTTTGATTGAGGAGTTCTGATACAATCTTTCTGTAGAAACTGCAAGTGGAATTTCAGACCGCTAAGGGGCCTTTAGTGGAAAAATGTATATCATCAAATAACAACTACAAAGAAGAATTCTGTGAAAGTTCTTTCTGATCTGTGCATTCAACTAACAGAGATGAACCTTACTTTTGATTGACGAGTTGTGAAAGACTCTTTCGGCTGTAACTGCAAGTGGACTTTCGGAGCGCTAAGTGGCCTATAGCAGAAAAAGGAATATCTTCAAATAAAAACTACACAGAAGCATTCTGTTAAAATTCTTTCTTGTCTGTGAGTTGAACTAACAGAGTTGAACCTTACTTTTGATTGAGCAGTTCTGAAACACTCTTTCTGGAGAAACCGCAAGTGGACATTCGGAGCACTATGGGGCTTTCTTGGAAAAAGGAATATCATAAAATAAAAACTACACAGAGGCATTCTGTGAAACTTCTTTCTGATCTGGGCATTCAACTAAGAGAGTTGAACCTTAGTTTTGATTCAGGAGTTCTGAAACAATCTTTCTGTTGAAATTGCAAGTGGACATTCAGAGAGCTAAGGGGCATATAGTGGAAAAAGGAATATCATCAAATAAAAACTACAAAGAATCTTTCTGTGAAGCTTCTTTCTGATCTGTGCATTCAACTGACAGAGATGAACCTCACTTTTGATTGAGGAGTTCTGAAACAATCTTTCTGCAGAAACTGCAAGTGGACTTTCAGAGCGCAAAGGTGCCTATAGCGGATAAAGGAATATCTACAAACAAAAATTGCACAGAATCATTCTGTGAAACTTCTTTCCGATCTGTTCATTCAACTAACAGAGTTGAATTCACTTTTGATTGCGGCGTTCTGAAAAACTCTTTCTGTAGAAACTGCAAGTGGAAATACAGAGCACTAAGGAGCCTATAGTGGAAAAAGGAATATCTTCACATAAAAACTACAAAAAAGCATTCTGTGAAACTTCTTTCTGATCTATGCATTCAACTAACAGATTTGAAATTTACTTTTGATTGGGGAGTTCTGAAAAACTCTTTCTGTAGAAACTGCAACTGGTCATTCGGAGCGCTAAGGGGCCTATAGTGGAAAAAGGAACATAATCAAATAAAAACTACAAAAAAATTCTGTGAAACTTCTTTCTGATCTGTGCATTCATCTAACAGAGTTGAACCTTACTTTTGATTGAGGACTTCTGAAGCACTCCTTCTGTGGAGACCGCAAGTGGACAATCTGAGCAATGAGGGGCCTATAGTGGAAAATGGAATATCTTCAAATAAAAACTACACAGAAGCATTCTGTGAAACTTGTTTCTGATCTGTGCATTCAACTAACAGAGTTGAAACTTTCTTTTGATTGAGGAGTTCTGAAACACTCTTTCTGTAGAAACTGCAAGTGGACATTCGGAGCTCTAAGGGGCCTATTGTGGAAAAAGGAATATCTTCAAATAAAAACTACACAGAAGCATTCTGTTAAACTTCTTTCTCGTCTGTGCATTGAACTAACAGAGTTGAACCTTACTTCTGATTGAGGAGTTCTGAATCACTCTTTCAATAGAAACCGCAAGTGGACATTCGGAGCACTAAGGGGTCTATAGTGGAAAAAGGAATATCTTCAAATAATAACTATAAAGAAGCATTCTGTGAAAATTCTCAGTGATCAGTGCATTCAACTAACAGAGTTGAACCACACATTTGATTGAGGAGTTCTGAAACACTCTTTCTGTAGAAACTGCAAGTGGACATTCGGAGCCCAAAGGGCCCTTTAGTGGAAAAAGGAATATCTTCAAATAAAAACTAAACAAAAGCATTCTGTGAAACCTCTTTCTGATCTTTGCATTCAAAAACAGAATTGAAAGTTAGTTTTGATAGAGGAGTACTGAAACACTCTTTCTGTAGAAACTGCATGTGGACATTTGGATCCCTCAGGGGCCTATAGTGGAAAAAGGAATATCTTCAAACAAAAACTACACAGAACCATTCTGTGTAAATACTTTCTGATCTGTGCATTCAACTAACAGAATTGAAACTTAGTTTTGATTGATGAGTTCTGAAACACTCCATCTGTAGAAACTGCAAGTGGACATTCAGAGCGCTAAGGGCCTATACTGGAAAAAGGATATATCTTCAAATAAAAACTACAGAGAAGCAATCTGTGAAACTTCTTTCTGATCTGTGCATTCAACTAACAGAGTTGAACGTTACTTTTGATTGAGGAGTTCTGAAACACTCTGTAGAAACTGCAAGTGGACAGTGGGAGCACTAAGGGGCCTATAGAGGAAAAAGAAATACCTTCAAATAAAAACTACACAGAAGCATTCTGTGAAACTTCTTTCTGATCTGTGCATTCAACTAATAGTGTTGAACTGCACTTTTGATTGAGGAGTTCTGAAACATTCTTTCTGTAGAAACTGCAAGAGAACATTTGGAACGCTAAGGGGCCTATAGTGGAATAAGGAATATCTTCAAATTAAAACTACACAGAAGCATTCTGTGAAACTTCTTGGTGATCTGTGCATTGAACTAACAGAGTTGAACCTCACTTTTGATTGAGGAGTTCTGAAACACTCTTTCTGTAGAAACTGCAAGTAAACATTCGGACGGCTGATGGGCCTGTAGTGGAAAAACGAATATCTTCAAAAAAAACTACACAGAAGCATTATGCGAAACCTCTTTCTGATCTGTGAATTCAACTAACAGTATTGAACATTACTTTTGATTCAGGAGTTCTGAAACACTCTTTCTGTCGAAACTGCAATTGGACATTTGAAGCGCTATGGGGCCTATGGTGGAAAAAGGAATATCTTCAAATAAAGACTACACAGAAGAATTCTGTGAAGTTTCTTTCTGATCTGTGCAATCAACTAATAGAGTTGAACGTTTCTTTCTATTGAGGAGTTCTCACACACTCTTTCTCAAGAAACTGCAAGTGGATATTCTGACCGCAAATGGCCAGTAGGGGAAAAACGAATATCTTCCAATAAAAACTACACAGAAGCATTCTGTGAAACTTTTCTGATCTGTGCATTCAACAAACAGAGATGAACTTCAGTTTTGATTGAGGAGTTCCGAAACACTATTCTGAAGAAACTGCAAGTGGATATTCGGGGCGCTAAGGGCCTATTGTGGAAAAAGGAATATCTTCAAATAAAAACCACAGAGAAGCATTCTGTGAAACTTCTTCCTGATCTGTGCGTTCAAATAACAGAGTTGAACCTTACTTTTGATTGAGGAGTTCTGAAACACTCTTTCTGTAGAAACTGCAAGAGGACATTCGGAGCACTAAGTAGCCTATAGTGGAAAAAGAAATATCTATAAATAAAAATTACCCAGAAGCAATCGGTGAAACTTCCTTCTGATCTGTGCATTCAACAAAAAGAGTTGAACTTTCCTTTTGATTAAGGAGTGCTGAAACACTCTTTCTGTAGAAAATTCAAGTGGACATTCGGAGCACTAAAGATCCTATATTGGAAAAAGGAATATCTTCAAATAAAAACTGCACAGAAGCATTCTGTGAAACTTCCCTCTGATCTGTGCATTCAACTAACCGAGCTGAACCTTACTTTTGATTAAGGCGTTCTGAAAAACTCTTTTTGTAGAAACTGCAAGTGGACATTTGAAGCACTCAGGGGCCTGTAGTGGAAAGGAATATCTTCAAATAAAAACTACACATAAGCATTCTGTGAAACTTCTTTATGATCTATGCATTCAACTAACAGAGTTGAACTTTACTTTTGATTGTGGAGTTCTGAAACACTCCTTCTGTTAGAAAGTGCAATTGGATATTCGGAGCGCTGAAGGGCATGTAATGGAAAAAGAACATCATCAATTAAAAACTACACAAAAACATTCTGTGAAACTTCTTTCTGATGTGTGCATTCAACTAACAGAGTTGAACCTTACTTTTGATTTAGGAGTTCTGAAACACACTTTCTGTAGAAACTGCAAGTGGACATTCGGAGCGCTAAGGAGCCTATAGTGGAAAAAGAATAACTTCAAATAAAAACTACACAGAAGTATACTGTGAAACTTCCTTCTGATGTGTGCATTCAACTAACAGAGTTAAACCATAATTTTATTTGAGGAGTTCTGAAACATTCTTTCAGGAGAAACTGAAAGTGCACATTCGGAGCGCTAAGGGGGTTATAGTGGAAAAAGGAATATCATCAAATAAAAACTACACAGACTCATTCTGTGAAGCTTCTTTCTCATCTGTGTATTCAACTGACAGAGATGAACCTTACTTTTGATTGAGGAGTTCTAAAACACTCTTTCTGCAGAAAATGATAGTGGACGCTTGGAGCGCTAAGGGGCCTATAGCAGAAAAAAATATCTTCAAACAAAAACTGCCCAGAAGCATTCTGTGAATCTTCTTTCTGATCTGTGCATTCAACTAACAGTGTTGAACCTTACTTTTGATTGAGGCGTTCTGAAACACTCTTTCTGTAGAAACTGAAAGCGGACATTCGGAGTGCTAAGGGGCATATAGTGGAAAAAGGAATATCTTCAAAGAAAAGCAACAAAAAAGCATTCTGTGAAACTTCTTTCTGATCTATGCATTCAACTAACACAGTTGAACTTTACTTTTGATTGTGGAGTTCTGAATCACTCTTACTATAGAAAATGCAATTGGACATTCAGAGCGGTAAGGGGCCAATGTTGGAAAAAGGAACATCATCAAATAAAAACTACACAAAAAAATTCTGTGAAACTCCTTTCTGATCTGTCCATTCAACTAACAGAGTTGAACTTTACTTTTGTTTCAGGAGTTCTGAAACTCTCTTTCTGTAGAAACTGCAAGTGGACATTGGGAGCGTTAATGTGCCTATAGTGGAAAATGGAATATATTCAAATAAAAACTACACAGAAGCATTCTGTGAAACTTCTATCTGATCTGTGCATTCAACTAACAGAGTTGAACCTTACTTTTGTTCCAGGAGTTCTGAAAAACTCTTTCTGTAGAAACTGCAAGTGGACATTAGGAGCGCTAATGGGCCTATAGTGCAAAAGGAATATATTCAAATAAAAACTACGCAGAACAATTCTGTGAAACTTCTTTCTGATCTGTGCATTCAACTATCAGAGTTGAACCTTACCTTTGACTGAGGAGTTCTGAAACACTCTTTCTGTAGAAACTGCAAGTGGACATTAGGAGCGCTAATGGGCCTATAGTGCAAAAGGAATATATTCAAATAAAAACTACGCAGAACAATTCTGTGAAACTTCTTTCTGATCTGTGCATTCAACTATCAGAGTTGAACCTTACCTTTGACTGAGGAGTTCTGAAACACTCTTTCTGTTGAAACTGCAAGTGGATATTCGGAGTGCTAAGGAGGCTATACTGGAAAAATAATATCTTCAAATAAAATTTACACAGAAGCATTCTGTGAAACTTCCTTCTGATCTGTGCATTCAACTAACAGAGTTAAACCTCAATTTTATTTGAGGAGTTCTGAAACACTCTTTCTGGAGAAACTGTAGGTGGACATTCGGAGCGCTAAGGAGGCTATATTGGAAAACGGAATATCATAAAATAAAAACTACACAGAAGCATTCTGCGAAACTTCGTTCTGATCTGTGCATTCAACTAACAGAGTTTAACTTTACTTTTGATTGAGGAGTTCTGATACAATCTTTCTGTAGAAACTGCAAGTGGAATTTCAGACCGCTAAGGGCCTTTAGTGGAAAAATGTATATCATCAAATAACAACTACAAAGAAGAATTCTGTGAAAGTTCTTTCTGATCTGTGCATTCAACTAACAGAGATGAACCTTACTTTTGATTGACGAGTTGTGAAAGACTCTTTCGGCTGTAACTGCAAGTGGACTTTCGGAGCGCTAAGTGGCCTATAGCAGAAAAAGGAATATCTTCAAATAAAAACTACACAGAAGCATTCTGTTAAAATTCTTTCTTGTCTGTGAGTTGAACTAACAGAGTTGAACCTTACTTTTGATTGAGCAGTTCTGAAACACTCTTTCTGGAGAAACCGCAAGTGGACATTCGGAGCACTATGGGGCTTTCTTGGAAAAAGGAATATCATAAAATAAAAACTACACAGAGGCATTCTGTGAAACTTCTTTCTGATCTGGGCATTCAACTAAGAGAGTTGAACCTTAGTTTTGATTCAGGAGTTCTGAAACAATCTTTCTGTTGAAATTGCAAGTGGACATTCAGAGAGCTAAGGGGCATATAGTGGAAAAAGGAATATCATCAAATAAAAACTACAAAGAATCTTTCTGTGAAGCTTCTTTCTGATCTGTGCATTCAACTGACAGAGATGAACCTCACTTTTGATTGAGGAGTTCTGAAACAATCTTTCTGCAGAAACTGCAAGTGGACTTTCAGAGCGCAAAGGTGCCTATAGCGGATAAAGGAATATCTACAAACAAAAATTGCACAGAATCATTCTGTGAAACTTCTTTCCGATCTGTTCATTCAACTAACAGAGTTGAATTCACTTTTGATTGCGGCGTTCTGAAAAACTCTTTCTGTAGAAACTGCAAGTGGAAATACAGAGCACTAAGGAGCCTATAGTGGAAAAAGGAATATCTTCACATAAAAACTACAAAAAAGCATTCTGTGAAACTTCTTTCTGATCTATGCATTCAACTAACAGATTTGAAATTTACTTTTGATTGGGGAGTTCTGAAAAACTCTTTCTGTAGAAACTGCAACTGGTCATTCGGAGCGCTAAGGGGCCTATAGTGGAAAAAGGAACATAATCAAATAAAAACTACAAAAAAATTCTGTGAAACTTCTTTCTGATCTGTGCATTCATCTAACAGAGTTGAACCTTACTTTTGATTGAGGACTTCTGAAGCACTCCTTCTGTGGAGACCGCAAGTGGACAATCTGAGCAATGAGGGGCCTATAGTGGAAAATGGAATATCTTCAAATAAAAACTAAACAGAAGCATTCTGTGAAACATCTTTCTGATCTTTGCATTCAACTAACAGAGTTGAAACTTTCTTTTGATTGAGGAGTTCTGAAACACTCTTTCTGTAGAAACTGCAAGTGGACATTCGGAGCTCTAAGGGGCCTATTGTGGAAAAAGGAATATCTTCAAATAAAAACTACACAGAAGCATTCTGTTAAACTTCTTTCTCGTCTGTGCATTGAACTAACAGAGTTGAACCTTACTTCTGATTGAGGAGTTCTGAATCACTCTTTCAATAGAAACCGCAAGTGGACATTCGGAGCACTAAGGGGTCTATAGTGGAAAAAGGAATATCTTCAAATAATAACTATAAAGAAGCATTCTGTGAAAATTCTCAGTGATCAGTGCATTCAACTAACAGAGTTGAACCACACATTTGATTGAGGAGTTCTGAAACACTCTTTCTGTAGAAACTGCAAGTGGACATTCGGAGCCCAAAGGGGCCTTTAGTGGAAAAAGGAATATCTTCAAATAAAAACTAAACAAAAGCATTCTGTGAAACCTCTTTCTGATCTTTGCATTCAAATAACAGAATTGAAAGTTAGTTTTGATAGAGGAGTACTGAAACACTCTTTCTGTGAAACTGCATGTGGACATTTGGATCCCTCAGGGGCCTATAGTGGAAAAAGGAATATCTTCAAACAAAAACTACACAGAACCATTCTGTGTAAATACTTTCTGATCTGTGCATTCAACTAACAGAATTGAAACTTAGTTTTGATTGATGAGTTCTGAAACACTCCATCTGTAGAAACTGCAAGTGGACATTCAGAGCGCTAAGGGGCCTATACTGGAAAAAGGATATATCTTCAAATAAAAACTACAGAGAAGCAATCTGTGAAACTTCTTTCTGATCTGTGCATTCAACTAACAGAGTTGAACGTTACTTTTGATTGAGGAGTTCTGAAACACTCTGTAGAAACTGCAAGTGGACAGTGGGAGCACTAAGGGGCCTATAGAGGAAAAAGAAATACCTTCAAATAAAAACTACACAGAAGCATTCTGTGAAACTTCTTTCTGATCTGTGCATTCAACTAATAGTGTTGAACTGCACTTTTGATTGAGGAGTTCTGAAACATTCTTTCTGTAGAAACTGCAAGAGAACATTTGGAACGCTAAGGGGCCTATAGTGGAATAAGGAATATCTTCAAATTAAAACTACACAGAAGCATTCTGTGAAACTTCTTGGTGATCTGTGCATTGAACTAACAGAGTTGAACCTCACTTTTGATTGAGGAGTTCTGAAACACTCTTTCTGTAGAAACTGCAAGTAAACATTCGGACGGCTGATGGGCCTGTAGTGGAAAAACGAATATCTTCAAAAAAAACTACACAGAAGCATTATGCGAAACCTCTTTCTGATCTGTGAATTCAACTAACAGTATTGAACATTACTTTTGATTCAGGAGTTCTGAAACACTCTTTCTGTCGAAACTGCAATTGGACATTTGAAGCGCTATGGGGCCTATGGTGGAAAAGGAATATCTTCAAATAAAGACTACACAGAAGAATTCTGTGAAGTTTCTTTCTGATCTGTGCAATCAACTAATAGAGTTGAACGTTTCTTTCTATTGAGGAGTTCTCACACACTCTTTCTCAAGAAACTGCAAGTGGATATTCTGACCGCAAATGGCCAGTAGGGGAAAAACGAATATCTTCCAATAAAAACTACACAGAAGCATTCTGTGAAACTTCTTTCTGATCTTGTGCATTCAACAAACAGAGATGAACTTCAGTTTTGATTGAGGAGTTCCGAAACACTATTTCTGAAGAAACTGCAAGTGGATATTCGGGCGCTAAGGGGCCTATTGTGGAAAAAGGAATATCTTCAAATAAAAACCACAGAGAAGCATTCTGTGAAACTTCTTCCTGATCTGTGCATTCAAATAACAGAGTTGAACCTTACTTTTGATTGAGGAGTTCTGAAACACTCTTTCTGTAGAAACTGCAAGAGGACATTCGGAGCACTAAGTAGCCTATAGTGGAAAAAGAAATATCTATAAATAAAAATTACCCAGAAGCAATCGGTGAAACTTCCTTCTGATCTGTGCATTCAACAAAAAGAGTTGAACTTTCCTTTTGATTAAGGAGTGCTGAAACACTCTTCTGTAGAAAATTCAAGTGGACATTCGGAGCACTAAAGATCCTATATTGGAAAAAGGAATATCTTCAAATAAAAACTGCACAGAAGCATTCTGTGAAACTTCCCTCTGATCTGTGCATTCAACTAACCGAGCTGAACCTTACTTTTGATTAAGGCGTTCTGAAAAACTCTTTTTGTAGAAACTGCAAGTGGACATTTGAAGCACTCAGGGGCCTGTAGTGGAAAGGAATATCTTCAAATAAAAACTACACATAAGCATTCTGTGAAACTTCTTTATGATCTATGCATTCAACTAACAGAGTTGAACTTTACTTTGATTGTGGAGTTCTGAAACACTCCTTCTGTTAGAAAGTGCAATTGGATATTCGGAGCGCTGAAGGGCATGTAATGGAAAAAGAACATCATCAATTAAAAACTACACAAAAACATTCTGTGAAACTTCTTTCTGATGTGTGCATTCAACTAACAGAGTTGAACCTTACTTTTGATTGAGGCGTTCTGAAACACTCTTTCTGTAGAAACTGCAAGTGGACATTCGGAGCGCTAAGGAGCCTATAGTGGAAAAAGAATAACTTCAAATAAAAACTACACAGAAGTATACTGTGAAACTTCCTTCGATGTGTGCATTCAACTAACAGAGTTAAACCATAATTTTATTTGAGGAGTTCTGAAAACATTCTTTCAGGAGAAACTGAAAGTGCACATTTCGAGCGCTAAGGGGGTTATAGTGGAAAAAGGAATATCATCAAATAAAAACTACACAGACTCATTCTGTGAAGCTTCTTTCTCATCTGTGTATTCAACTGACAGAGATGAACCTTACTTTTGATTTGAGGGAGTTCTAAAACACTCTTTCTGCAGAAATGATAGTGGCGCTTTGGAGCGCTAAGGGGGCCTATAGCAGAAAAAAATATCTTCAAACAAAAACTGCCCAGAAGCATCTGTGAATCTTCTTCTGATCGTGCATTCAACTAACAGTGTTGAACCTTACTTTTGATTGAGGCGTTCTGAAACACTCTTCTGTAGAAACTGAAAGCGGACATTCGGAGTGCTAAGGGGCATATAGTGGAAAAAAGGAATATCTTCAAAGAAAAGCAACAAAAAAGCATTCTGTGAAACTTCTTTCTGATCTATGCATTCAACTAACACAGTTGAACTTTACTTTTGATTGTGGAGTTCTGAATCACTCTTACTATAGAAAATGCAATTGGACATTCAGAGCGGTAAGGGGCCAATGTTTGGAAAAAGGAACATCATCAAATAAAAACTACACAAAAAAATTCTGTGAAACTCCTTTCTGATCTGTCCATTCAACTAACAGAGTTGAAACTTTACTTTTGTTTCAGGAGTTCTGAAACTTCCTTTCTGTAGAACTGCAAGTGGACATTGGGAGCGTTAATGTGGCCTATAGTGGAAAAATGGAAATATATTCAAATAAAAACTACCACAGAGCATTCTGTGAAACTTCTATCTGATCTGTGCATTCAACTAACAGAGTTGAACCTTACTTTTGTTCCAGGGAGTTCTGAAAAAACTCTTTCTGTAGAAACTGCAAGTGGGACATTAGGAGCGCTAATGGGCTATAGTGCAAAAGGAATATATTCAAATAAAAACTACGCAGAACAATTCTGGTGAAACTTCTTTCTGATCTGTGCATTCAACTATCAGAGTTGAACCTTACTTTGACTGAGGAGTTCTGAAACACTCTTTCTGTAGGAAAACTGCAAGTGGACATTAGGGAGCGCTAATGGGCCTATAGTGCAAAAGGAATATATTCAAATAAAACTACGCAGAACAATTCTGTGAAAACTTCTTTCTGATCTGTGCATTCAACTATCAGAGTTGAACCTTACCTTTTGACTGAGGAGTTCTGAAACACTCTTTCTGTTGAAACTGGCAAGTGGATATTCGGAGTGCTAAGGAGGCTATACTGGAAAAATAATATCTTCAAATAAAATTACACAGAAGCATTCTGTGAAACTTCCTTCTGATCTGTGCATTCAACCTAACAGAGTTAAACCTCAATTTTATTTGAGGAGTTCTGAAACACTCTTCTGGAGAAACTGTAGGTGGACATTCGGAGCGCCTAAGAGGCTTAATTGGAAAAACGGAAATATCATAAAATAAAAACTACACAGAAGCATTCTGCGAACTTGCGTTCTGATCTGTGCATTCAACTAACAGAGTTTAACTTTACTTTTGATGAGGAGTTCTGATACAATCTTTCTGTAGAAACTGCAAGTGGAATTTCAGACCGCTAAGGGGCCTTTAGTGGAAAAATGTATATCATCAAATTAACAACTACAAAGAAGAATTTCTGTGAAAGTTTCTTTTCTGATCTGTGCATTCAACTAACAGAGATGAACCTTACTTTTGATTGACGAGTTGTGAAAGACTCTTTCGGCTGTAACTGCAAGTGGACTTCGGAGCGCTAAGTGCCTATAGCAGAAAAAGGAATATTCTTCAAATAAAAACTACACAGAAGGCATTCTGTTAAAATTCTTTCTTGTCTGTGAGTTGAACTAACAGAGTGAACCTTACTTTGATTGAGCAGTTCTGAAACAACTCTTTCTGGAGAAACCGCAAGTGGACATTCGGAGCACTATGGGGCTTTCTTGGAAAAAGGAATATCATAAAATAAAAACTACACAGAGGCATTCTGTGAAACTTCTTTCTGATCTGGGCATTCAACTAAGAGAGTTGAACCTTAGGTTTTGATTCAGGAGTTCTGAAACAATCTTCTGTTGAAATTGGCAATGGACATTCAGAGAGCTAAGGGGCATTATAGTGGAAAAAAGGAATATCATCAAATAAAAACTACAAAAGAATCTTTCTGTGAAGCTTCTTTCTGATCTGTGCATTCAACTGACAGAGATGAACCTCACTTTTGATTGAGGAGTTCTGAAACAATCTTTCTGCAGAAACTGCAAGTGGACTTTCAGAGCGCCAAAAGGTGCCTATAGCGGATAAAGGAATATCTACAAACAAAAATTGCACAGAATCATTCTGTGAAACTTCTTTCCCGATCTGTTCATTCAACTAACAGAGTTGAATTCAACTTTTGATTGCGGCGTTCTGAAAAACTCTTTCTGTAGAAACTGCAAGTGGAAATACAGAGCACTAAGGAGCCTATAGTGGAAAAAGGAATATCTTCACATAAAAACTACAAAAAAGCTTCTTGAAACTTCTTTTCTGATCTATGCATTCAACTAACAGATTTGAAATTTTACTTTGATTGGGGAGTTCTGAAAAACTCTTTCTGTAGAAACTGCAACTGGTCATTCGGAGCGCTAAGGGTCCTATAGTGGGAAAAAGGAACATAAATAAATAAAAAACTACAAAAAAAATTCTGTGAAACTTCTTTCTGATCTGTGCATTCATCTAACAGAGTTGAACCTTACTTTTGATTGAGGACTTCTGAAAGCACTCCTTCTGTGGAGACCGCAAGTGGACAATCTGAGCAATGAGGGGCCTATAGTGGAAATAGGAATATCTTCAAATAAAAAACTACACAGAAGCATTCTGTGAAACTTGTTTCTGGATCTGTGCATTCAACTAACAGAGTTTGAAACCTTCTCTTTTGATTGAGGAGTTCTGAAACACTCTTTCTGTAGCAAACTGCAAGTGGACATTCGGGGCTCTAAGGGGCCTATTGTGGAAAAAGGAATATCTTCAAATAAAACTACACAGAAGCATTCTGTTAACTTCTTTCTCGTCTGTGCATTGAACTAACAGAGTTGAAACCTTACTTCTGATGAGGAGTTCTGAATCACTCTTTCAATAGAAACCGCAAGTGGACATTCGGAGCACTAAGGCGGTCTATAGTGGAAAAGGAATATCTTCAAATAATAACTATAAAGAAGCATTCTGTGAAAATTCTCAGTGATCCAGTGCATTCAACTAACCAGAGTTGAACCCACACATTTGATTGAGGAGTTCTGAAACACTCCTTGTCTGTAGAAACTGCAAGTGGACATTCGGAGCCCCAAAGGGCTTTAGTGGAAAAAGGAATATCTTCAAATAAAAACTAAACAAAAGCATTCTGTGAACCTCTTTCTGATCTTTGCATTCAAATAACAGGAATTGAAAGTTAGTTTGATAGAGGAGTACTGAAACACTCTTTCTGTAGAAACTGCATGGGACATTTGGATCCCTCAGGGGCTATAGTGGAAAAAAGGAATATCTTCAAAACAAAAAACTACACAGAACCATTCTGTCGTAAATACTTTCTGATCTGTGCATTCAACTAAACAGAATTGAAACTTAGTTTTGATTGATGAGTTCTGAAACACTCCATCTGTAGAAACTGCAAGTGGACATTCAGAGCGCTAAGGGGCCTATACTGGAAAAAGGATATATCTTCAAATTAAAAACCTACAGAGAAGCAATCTGTGAAACTTCTTTCTGATCTGTGCATTCAACTAACAGAGTTGAACGTTACTTTTGATTGAGGAGTTCTGAAACACTCTGTAGAAACTGCAAGTGGACAGTGGGAGCACTAAGGGGCCTATAGAGGAAAAAGAAATACCTTCAAATAAAAAACTACACAGAAGCATTCTGTTGAAACTTCTTTCTGATCTGTGCATTCAACTAATAGTGTTGAACTGCACTTTGATTGAGGAGTTCTGAAACATTCTTTCTGTAGAAACTGCAAGAGAACATTTGGAACGCTAAGGGGCCTATAGTGGAATAAGGAATATCTTCAAATTAAAACTACACAGAAGCATTCTGTGAAACTTCTTGGTGATCTGTGCATTGAACTAACAGAGTTGAACCTCACTTTTGATTGAGGAGTTCTGAAACACTCTTTCTGTAGAAACTGCAAGTAAACATTCGGACGGCTGATGGGCCTGTAGTGGAAAAACGAATATCTTCAAAAAAACTACACAGAAGCATTATGCGAAACCTCTTTCTGATCTGTGAATTCAACTAACAGTATTGAACATTACTTTTGATTCAGGAGTTCTGAAACACTCTTTCTGTCGAAACTGCAATTGGACATTTGAAGCGCTATGGGGCCTATGGTGGAAAAAGGAATATCTTCAAATAAAGACTACACAGAAGAATTCTGTGAAGTTTCTTTCTGATCTGTGCAATCAACTAATAGAGTTGAACGTTTCTTTCTATTGAGGAGTTCTCACACACTCTTTCTCAAGAAACGGCAAGTGGATATTCTGACCGCAAATGGCCAGTAGGGGAAAAACGAATATCTTCAAATAAAAACTACACAGAAGCATTCTGTGAAACTTCTTTCTGATCTGTGCATTCAACAAACAGAGATGAACTTCAGTTTTGATTGAGGAGTTCCGAAACACTATTTCTGAAGAAACTGCAAGTGGATATTCGGGGCGCTAAGGGCCTATTGTGGAAAAAGGAATATCTTCAAATAAAAACCACAGAGAAGCATTCTGTGAAACTTCTTCCTGATCTGTGCGTTCAAATAACAGAGTGAACCTTACTTTTGATTGAGGAGTTCTGAAACACTCTTTCTGTAGAAACTGCAAGAGGACATTCGGAGCACTAAGTAGCCTATAGTGGAAAAAGAAATATCTATAAATAAAAATTACCCAGAAGCAATCGGTGAAACTTCCTTCTGATCTGTGCATTCAACAAAAAGAGTTGAACTTCCTTTTGATTAAGGAGTGCTGAAACACTCTTTCTGTAGAAAATTCAAGTGGACATTCGGAGCACTAAAGATCCTATATTGGAAAAAGGAATATCTTCAAATAAAACTGCACAGAAGCATTCTGTGAAACTTCCCTCTGATCTGTGCATTCAACTAACGAGCTGAACCTTACTTTTGATTAAGGCGTTCTGAAAAACTCTTTTTGTAGAAACTGCAAGTGGACATTTGAAGCACTCAGGGGCCTGTAGTGGAAAGGAATATCTTCAAATAAAAACTACACATAAGCATTCTGTGAAACTTCTTTATGATCTATGCATTCAACTAACAGAGTTGAACTTTACTTTGATTGTGGAGTTCTGAAACACTCCTTCTGTTAGAAAGTGCAATTGGATATTCGGAGCGCTGAAGGGCATGTAATGGAAAAAGAACATCATCAATTAAAAACTACACAAAAACATTCTGTGAAACTTCTTTCTGATGTGTGCATTCAACTAACAGAGTTGAACCTTACTTTTGATTTAGGAGTTCTGAAACACACTTTCTGTAGAAACTGCAAGTGGACATTCGGAGCGCTAAGGAGCCTATAGTGGAAAAAGAATAACTTCAAATAAAAACTACACAGAAGTATACTGTGAAACTTCCTTCTGATGTGTGCATTCAACTAACAGAGTTAAACCATAATTTTATTTGAGGAGTTCTGAAACATTCTTTCAGGAGAAACTGAAAGTGCACATTCGGAGCGCTAAGGGGGTTATAGTGGAAAAAGGAATATCATCAAATAAAAACTACACAGACTCATTCTGTGAAGCTTCTTTCTCATCTGTGTATTCAACTGACAGAGATGAACCTTACTTTTGATTGAGGAGTTCTAAAACACTCTTTCTGCAGAAAATGATAGTGGACGCTTGGAGCGCTAAGGGGCCTATAGCAGAAAAAAATATCTTCAACAAAAAACTGCCCAGAAGCATTCTGTGAATCTTCTTCTGATCTGTGCATTCAACTAACAGTGTTGAACCTTACTTTTGATTGAGGCGTTCTGAAACACTCTTTCTGTAGAAACTGAAAGCGGACATTCGGAGTGCTAAGGGGCATATAGTGGAAAAAGGAATATCTTCAAAGAAAAGCAACAAAAAAGCATTCTGTGAAACTTCTTTCTGATCTATGCATTCAACTAACACAGTTGAACTTTACTTTTGATTGTGGAGTTCTGAATCACTCTTACTATAGAAATGCAATTGGACATTCAGAGCGGTAAGGGCCAATGTTGGAAAAAGGAACATCATCAAATAAAAACTACACAAAAAAATTCTGTGAAACTCCTTTCTGATCTGTCCATTCAACTAACAGAGTTGAACTTTACTTTTGTTTCAGGAGTTCTGAAACTCTCTTTCTGTAGAAACTGCAAGTGGACATTGGGAGCGTTAATGTGCCTATAGTGGAAAAATGGAATATATTCAAATAAAAACTACACAGAAGCATTCTGTGAAACTTCTATCTGATCTGTGCATTCAACTAACAGAGTTGAACCTTACTTTTGTTCAGGAGTTCTGAAAAACTCTTTCTGTAGAAACTGCAAGTGGACATTAGGAGCGCTAATGGGCCTATAGTGCAAAAGGAATATATTCAAATAAAAACTACGCAGAACATTCTGTGAAACTTCTTTCTGATCTGTGCATTCAACTATCAGAGTTGAACCTTACTTTGACTGAGGAGTTCTGAAACACTCTTTCTGTAGAAACTGCAAGTGGACATTAGGAGCGCTAATGGGCCTATAGTGCAAAAGGAATATATTCAAATAAAAACTACGCAGAACAATTCTGTGAAACTTCTTTCTGATCTGTGCATTCAACTATCAGAGTTGAACCTTACCTTTGACTGAGGAGTTCTGAAACACTCTTTCTGTTGAAACTGCAAGTGGATATTCGGAGTGCTAAGGAGGCTATACTGGAAAAATAATATCTTCAAATAAAATTTACACAGAAGCATTCTGTGAAACTTCCTTCTGATCTGTGCATTCAACTAACAGAGTTAAACCTCAATTTTATTTGAGGAGTTCTGAAACACTCTTTCTGGAGAAACTGTAGGTGGACATTCGGAGCGCTAAGGAGGCTATATTGGAAAACGGAATATCATAAAATAAAAACTACACAGAAGCATTCTGCGAAACTTCGTTCTGATCTGTGCATTCAACTAACAGAGTTTAACTTTACTTTTGATTGAGGAGTTCTGATACAATCTTTCTGTAGAAACTGCAAGTGGATTTCAGACCGCTAAGGGGCCTTTAGTGGAAAAATGTATATCATCAAATAACAACTACAAAGAAGAATTCTGTGAAAGTTCTTTCTGATCTGTGCATTCAACTAACAGAGATGAACCTTACTTTTGATTGACGAGTTGTGAAAGACTCTTTCGGCTGTAACTGCAAGTGGACTTTCGGAGCGCTAAGTGGCCTATAGCAGAAAAAGGAATATCTTCAAATAAAAACTACACAGAAGCATTCTGTTAAAATTCTTTCTTGTCTGTGGTTGAACTAACAGAGTTGAACCTTACTTTTGATTGAGCAGTTCTGAAACACTCTTTCTGGAGAAACCGCAAGTGGACATTCGGAGCACTATGGGGCTTTTTGGAAAAAGGAATATCATAAAATAAAAACTACACAGAAGCATTCTGTGAAACTTCTTTCTGATCTGGGCATTCAACTAAGAGAGTTGAACCTTAGTTTTGATTCAGGAGTTCTGAAACAATCTTTCTGTTGAAATTGCAAGTGGACATTCAGAGAGCTAAGGGGCATATAGTGGAAAAAGGAATATCATCAAATAAAAACTACAAAGAATCTTTCTGTGAAGCTTCTTTCTGATCTGTGCATTCAACTGACAGAGATGAACCTAACTTTTGATTGAGGAGTTCTGAAACAATCTTTCTGCAGAAACTGCAAGTGGACTTTCAGAGCGCAAAGGTGCCTATAGCGGATAAAGGAATATCTACAAACAAAAATTGCACAGAATCATTCTGTGAAACTTCTTTCCGATCTGTTCATTCAACTAACAGAGTTGAATTCACTTTTGATTGCGGCGTTCTGAAAAACTCTTTCTGTAGAAACTGCAAGTGGAAATACAGAGCACTAAGGAGCCTATAGTGGAAAAAGGAATATCTTCACATAAAAACTACAAAAAAGCATTCTGTGAAACTTCTTTCTGATCTATGCATTCAACTAACAGATTTGAAATTTACTTTTGATTGGGGAGTTCTGAAAAACTCTTTCTGTAGAAACTGCAACTGGTCATTCGGAGCGCTAAGGGGCCTATAGTGGAAAAAGGAAAATCATCAAATAAAAACTACAAAAAAATTCTGTGAAACTTCTTTCTGATCTGTGCATTCATCTAACAGAGTTGAACCTTACTTTTGATTGAGGACTTCTGAAGCACTCCTTCTGTGGAAACCGCAAGTGGACAATCTGAGCAATGAGGGCCTATAGTGGAAAATGGAATATCTTCAAATAAAAACTACACAGAAGCATTCTGTGAAACTTGTTTCTGATCTGTGCATTCAACTAACAGAGTTGAAACTTTCTTTTGATTGAGGAGTTCTGAAACACTCTTTCTGTAGAAACTGCAAGTGGACATTCGGAGCTCTAAGGGGCCTATTGTGGAAAAAGGAATATCTTCAAATAAAAACTACACAGAAGCATTCTGTTAAACTTCTTTCTCGTCTGTGCATTGAACTAACAGAGTTGAACCTTACTTCTGATTGAGGAGTTCTGAATCACTCTTTCAATAGAAACCGCAAGTGGACATTCGGAGCACTAAGGGGTCTATAGTGGAAAAAGGAATATCTTCAAATAATAACTATAAAGAAGCATTCTGTGAAAATTCTCAGTGATCAGTGCATTCAACTAACAGAGTTGAACCACACATTTGATTGAGGAGTTCTGAAACACTCTTTCTGTAGAAACTGCAAGTGGACATTCGGAGCCCAAAGGGCCCTTTAGTGGAAAAAGGAATATCTTCAAATAAAAACTAAACAAAAGCATTCTGTGAAACCTCTTTCTGATCTTTGCATTCAAATAACAGAATTGAAAGTTAGTTTTGATAGAGGAGTACTGAAACACTCTTTCTGTAGAAACTGCATGTGGACATTTGGACCCTCAGGGGCCTATAGTGGAAAAAGGAATATCTTCAAACAAAAACTACACAGAACCATTCTGTGTAAATACTTTCTGATCTGTGCATTCAACTAACAGAATTGAAACTTAGTTTTGATTGATGAGTTCTGAAACACTCCATCTGTAGAAACTGCAAGTGGACATTCAGAGCGCTAAGGGGCCTATACTGGAAAAAGGATATATCTTCAAATAAAAACTACAGAGAAGCAATCTGTGAAACTTCTTTCTGATCTGTGCATTCAACTAACAGAGTTGAACGTTACTTTTGATTGAGGAGTTCTGAAACACTCTGTAGAAACTGCAAGTGGACAGTGGGAGCGCTAAGGGGCCTATAGAGGAAAAAGAAATACCTTCAAATAAAAACTACACAGAAGCATTCTGTGAAACTTCTTTCTGATCTGTGCATTCAACTAATAGTGTTGAACTGCACTTTTGATTGAGGAGTTCTGAAACATTCTTTCTGTAGAAACTGCAAGAGAACATTCGGAACGCTAAGGGGCCTATAGTGGAATAAGGAATATCTTCAAATTAAAACTACACAGAAGCATTCTGTGAAACTTCTTGGTGATCTGTGCATTGAACTAACAGAGTTGAACCTCACTTTTGATTGAGGAGTTCTGAAACACTCTTTCTGTAGAAACTGCAAGTAAACATTCGGACGGCTGATGGGCCTGTAGTGGAAAAACGAATATCTTCAAAAAAAACTACACAGAAGCATTATGCGAAACCTCTTTCTGATCTGTGAATTCAACTAACAGTATTGAACATTACTTTTGATTCAGGAGTTCTGAAACACTCTTTCTGTCGAAACTGCAATTGGACATTTGAAGCGCTATGGGGCCTATGGTGGAAAAAGGAATATCTTCAAATAAAGACTACACAGAAGCATTCTGTGAAGTTTCTTTCTGATCTGTGCAATCAACTAATAGAGTTGAACGTTTCTTTCTATTGAGGAGTTCTCACACACTCTTTCTCAAGAAACTGCAAGTGGATATTCTGACCGCAAATGGCCAGTAGGGGAAAAACGAATATCTTCCAATAAAAACTACACAGAAGCATTCTGTGAAACTTCTTTCTGATCTGTGCATTCAACAAACAGAGATGAACTTCAGTTTTGATTGAGGAGTTCCGAAACACTTTCTGAAGAAACTGCAAGTGGATATTCGGGGCGCTAAGGGGCCTATTGTGGAAAAAGGAATATCTTCAAATAAAAACCACAGAGAAGCATTCTGTGAAACTTCTTCCTGATCTGTGCATTCAAATAACAGAGTTGAACCTTACTTTTGATTGAGGAGTTCTGAAACACTCTTTCTGTAGAAACTGCAAGAGGACATTCGGAGCACTAAGTAGCCTATAGTGGAAAAAGAAATATCTATAAATAAAAATTACCCAGAAGCAATCGGTGAAACTTCCTTCTGATCTGTGCATTCAACAAAAAGAGTTGAACTTTCCTTTTGATTAAGGAGTGCTGAAACACTCTTTCTGTAGAAAATGCAAGTGGACATTCGGAGCACTAAAGTCCTATATTGGAAAAAGGAATATCTTCAAATAAAAACTACACAGAAGCATTCTGTGAAACTTCTTTCAGATCTGTGCATTCAACTAACATATTTGAAACTTACTTTTGATTGATGAGTTCTGAAACACTCTTTGTGTAGAAACTGCAAGTTTACATTCGGAGCGCTAAAGGGTCTATAGGGGAAATAGGAATATCTTCAAGTAAAAACTACACAGAAGCATTCTGTGAAACGTCTTTGTTATCTGTGCATTCAAATAACAGAGTTGAACCTTAGATTTGATTGAGGAGTTCTGAATTACTCTTTCTGTAGGAACTGCAAGTGGACATTCGGAGCGTAAATGGGCCTATAGTGGAAAAAGGAATATCTTCAAATAAAAACTACACAGAAGCATACTGTGAAACTTCTTTGTGCTCTGTTGTGCATTGAACTAACAGAGACGAACTTTTCTTTTTATCAAGGAGTTCTGAAACACTCTTTCTGAGAAACTGCAAGTGGACATTCACAGCGCGAAGGGCCTACAGTGGAAAAAGGAATGTGTTCAATTAAAAACTACACAGAAGCATTCTGTGAGACTTCCTTCTGATCTGTGAATTCAACTAACAGAATTGAACCTTAATTTTGATTGAGGAGTTGTAAAACACTCTTTCTGTAGAAACTGCAAGTGGATATATGGATCGATAAGCGGCCTATATTGGGAAAAGTAATATCTTCAAATAAAAACTATGCAGAAGCATTCTGTGAAACTTCCTTGTGATCTGTGCATTCAAATAACAGGGTTGGAACTTACTTTTGATTGAGGAGTTCTGCAACACTCTTTCTGTGGAAACTGCAAGTGGACATTCGGAGCACTAATTTGCCTGTAGTGGAAAAAGGAATATGTTCAAATAAATACTACACAGAAGCATTCTGTGAAACTTCCTTCTGCTCTTCGCATTCAACTAACAGACTTGAAACCTACTTTTGATTGAGGAGTTCGGAAATACTATTTGTGTAGGAACTGCAAGTGGACATTCGGAGCATAAAGGGGCCTATAGTAAAAAAGGAATATCTTCAAATGAAAAGTACACAGAAGCATTCTGTGAAATTTCTTTCTGATCTGTGCATTCAACTAACAGAGTTCAACCTTACTTTTGATTGAGGAGTTATGAAACACTCTTTCTGTAGAAACTGCAAGTGGACATTCGTAGCGCTAAGGGGCCTATAGTGGAAAAAGTATTATCTTCAAATAAAACTACACAGAAGCATTCTGTGAAACTTCTTTCTGATCTGTGCATTCAAGTAACAGAGTTGAACCTTACTTTTGATTGAGGAGTTCTGAAACACTCTTTCTGTAGAAACTGCAAGTGGATATTCGGAGCGCTAAATTCATATGGTGGAAAAAGGAATATCTTCCAATAAAAACTACACAGAAGCATTCCGTGAAACTTCTTAATCATCTGTGCATTGAACTAACGGAGTTGAACCTTACTTTTGATTGAGGAGTTCTGAAACACTCTTTCTGTTGCAACAGCAAGTGGACATCCGGAGCTCTATGGGTCCTATAGTGGAAAAAGGAATATCTTCAAATAAAAACAACTCAGAAGCATTCTGTGAAACTTTTTTCGGATCTGTGCATTTAACTAAGAGAGTTAAAACTTTCTTTTGATTGAGGAGCTCTGAAACACTCCTTGTGTAGAAACTGAAGTGGACATTTGGAGCGCTAAGGAGCTGATAGTGGAAAAATGAATGTCTTAAAATAAAAACTACACAGGAGAATTCTGTGAAACTTCTTTCTGATCTGTGCATTCAACTAATGGAGTTGAACTTTACTTTTGATTGAGGAGTTCTGAAACTGACTTTCTGCAGAAACTGCAAGTGGACATTCGGAGAGCTAAGGGCCTATAGTGGACAAACGAATATCTTCAAATAATAACTACACAGAAGCATTCTTTGAAACTTCTTTCTGATCTGTGCATTCAACTAACAGACTTGAACCTTACTTATGATTGAGGAGTTCTGAAACACTCTTTCTGAAGATACTGCAAGTGGACATTCGCAGCGCTAAGGGGCCTATAGTGGAAAAAGGAATATCTTCAAATGAAACTACACAGAAGCATTCTGTGAAACTTCGTTCTGATCTCTCCATTCAATTAACAGAGTTGAAACATACTTTTGATTGAGTAGTTCTGAAACACTCTTTCTGTTGAAACTTAAAGTGGACATTCGGAGTGCTAAGGGTCCTATAGTGGAAAAAGGAATATCTTCAATAAAAAATACACAGAAGCATTTTATGAATCTTCTTTCTGATCTGTGCATTCAACTAATAGACTTGAACAATATTTTTGTTTGAGGAGTCCTGAAACACTCTTTCTGTAGAAACTGCAATGGACATTTCGAGCGCTAAGGGGCCTATACCGGAGAAAGGAATATCCTCAAATAAAAACGACACAGAGTTATTCTGTGAAACTTCTTTATGTTCTGTGCATTCAACTAACAGATTTGAATCTTACTTTTGTTTGAGGAGTTCTGAAACACTCTTTCTGCAGAAACTGCAAGTGGATATTCGCAGCGCTAAGGGTCCTATAGTGGAAAAAGGAATATCTTCAAATAAAAACTACACAGAAGCATTCTGTGAAACTTCTTTCTGATCTGTGCATTCAACTAACAGAGTTGAACCTTAATTTAGATTGAGGAGTTTTGAAAACCTCTTTCTGTAGAAACTGCAAGGACATTCGGAGCGCAAATGGGCCTACAGTGGAAAAAGGAATATCTTCAAATAAAAACTACACAGAAGAATTCTGTGAAACTTCTTTCTATGTGCATTCAACTAACAGAGTTTGAAACTTTAATTTTGATTAAGGAGTTCTGAAACACGCTTTCTGTAGAAACTGCAAGTGGGCATTCAGAGCTGCAAAGGGCCTACAGTGTAAAAAGGAATATGTTTTAAATAA
>NW_022097410.1:0-10470 GCF_006542625.1 Nomascus leucogenys
AACTCTGTTAGTTGAATGCAAGAACAGAAAGAAGTTTCACAGAATGCTTCTGTGTAGTTTTTATTTGAAGATATTACTTTTTCCGCTGTAGGCCTCTTAGCGCTCCGAATGTCCACGTCCATTTTCTACAGAAAGAGTGTTTCAGAACTGCTCAATCAAAAGTAAGGTTCAACTCTGTTAGTTGAATGCACAGAACAGAAAGAAGTTTCACAGATTGCTTCCTTGTAGTTTTTGTTTGAAGATATTCCTTTTTCTACTATGGCCTCTTAGCGCCATGAATGTCCACTTGCATTTTCTACAGAAAGAGTGTTTCAGAACTGCTCAATCCAAACTAAGGTTCAACTCTGTTAGTTGAATGCACAGAACAGAGAGAAGTTTCACAGATATCTTCTGTGTAGTTTTTATTTGAACCTATTCCTTTTTCCACTATAGGCCTCTTAGCGCCCTGAATGTCCACTTGTATTTTCTACAGAAAGAGTGTTTCAGAACTGCTCAATCAAAACTAAGGTTCAACTCTGTTAGTTGAAAGCACAGAACAGAAAGAAGTTTCACAGATTGCTTCTGTAGTTTTTGTTTGAAGATATTCCTTTCCACTATAGGCCTCTTAGCCATGAATGTCCACTTGCATTTTCTACAGAAAGAGTGTTTCAGAACTGTCAATCAAAATTAAGGTTCAACTGTGTTAGTTTAAAGACAGAACCGTAAGAAGTTTCACAGATTGCTTCTGTGTAGTTTTTATTTGAAGATATTCCTTTTTCCACTATAGGCCTCTTAGCGCCCTGAATGTCCACTTGCATTTTCTACAGAAAGGGTGTTTCAGAACTGCTCAATCAAATGTAAGGTTGAACTCTGTCAGTTGAATGCACAGAACTGTAAGATGTTTCACAGATAGCTTCTTGTAGTTTTTATTTGAACATATACCTTTCTCAACTATAGGCCTCTTAGCGCCCTGAATGTTCACATGCATTTTCTGCAGAAAGAGTGTTTCAGAACTTCTCAATCAAAACTAAGGTTCAACTCTGTTAGTTGAATGCACAGAACAGTAAGAAGTTTCACAGATTTCTTCTGTGTAGTTTTTATTTGAACATATTCATTTTTCCGCTATAGGCCTCTTAGCGCCCTGAATGTTCACTTGCATTTTCTACAGAAAGAGTGTTTCAGAACTGCTCAATAATAACTAAGGTTCAACTCTGTTAGTTGAATGCACAGAACAGTAAGAAGTTTCACAGATTGCTTCTGTGCAGTTTTTATTTGAAAATATTCCTTTTTCCTATAGGCCTCTTAGCTCCCTGAATGTCCAATTGCATTTTCTACAGAAAGGTGTTTCAGAAGTGCTCAATCAAAAGTAAGGTTCAACTCTGTTAGTGAATGCAAAGAACAGAAAGAAGTTTCACAGAATCTTCTGTGTAGTTTTTTTGAAAGTATTCCTTTTTCCGCTATAGGCCTCTTAGCGCCCGAAGTCCACTTGCATTTTCTACAGAAAGAGTGTTTCAGAACTCTCAATCAAAAGTAAGGTTCAACTCCGTTAGTTGAATGCACAGAACAGAGAAGTTTCACAGATAGATTCTGTGTAGTTTTTATGTGAACTTTTTCTTTTCCACTATAGTCCTCTTAGCGCCTGAATGTCCACTTGTATTTTCTACAGAAAGAGTGTTTCAGAACTGCTCAATCAAAATGAGGTTCAACTCTGTTAGTTGAATGCACAGAACAGTAAGAAGTTTCACAGATTTCTTCTGTGCAGTTTTTATTTGAAAATATTCCTTTTCCACTATAGGCCTCTTAGCGCCCTGAATGTCCAATTGCATTTTCTACAGAAAGAGTGTTTCAGAACTGCTCAATCAAAATAAGGTTAACTCTGTTAGTTGAATGCACAGAACAGAAAGAAGTTTCACAGAATGCTTCTGTGTAGTTTTTATTTGAAGGTATTCTTTTTCCGCTATAGGCCTCTTAGCGCTCCGAAGTCCACTTGCATTTTCTACAGAAAGAGTGTTTCAGAACTGCTCAATCAAAAGTAAGGTTCAACTCTGTTAGTTGAATGCACAGAACAGAAGAAGTTTCACAGATAGCTTCTGTGTAGTTTTTATGTGAATATTCCTTTTTCCACTATAGGCCTCTTAGCGCCCTGAATGTCCACTTGTATTTTCTACAGAAAGAGTGTTTCAGAACTGCTCAATCAATAAGGTTCAACTCTGTTAGTTGAATGCACAGAACAGAAGAAGTTTCACAGATTTCTTCTGTGTAGTTTTTATTTGAAAATATTCCTTTTCCACTATAGGCCTCTTAGCGCCCTGAATGTCCACTTGCATTTTCTACAGAAAGAGTGTTTCAGAACTGCTCAATCAAAATAAGGTTCAACTCTGTTAGTTGAATGCACAGAACAGAAAGAAGTTTCACAGATTCTTCTGTGTAGTTTTTATTTGAAGATATTCTTTTTCCACTAGGCCTCTTAGCGCCCGAATGTCCACTTGCATTTTCTACAGAAAGAGTGTTTCAGAACTGCTCAATCAAAAGTAAGGTTCAACTCTGTTAGTTGAATGCACAGAACAGAAAGAAGTTTCACAGATTGCTTCTGTAGTTTTTATTTGAAGATATTTTTTTCCTATAGGCCTCTTAGCGCCGAATGTCCACTTGCATTTTCTACAGAAAGAGTGTTTCAGAACTGCTCAATCAAAATAAGGTTCAACTCTGTTAGTTGAATGCACAGAACAGAAGAAGTTTCACAGATATCTTCTGTGTAGTTTTTTTTGAATATTCCTTTTTCCACTATAGGCCTCTTAGCGCCCTGAATGTCCACTTGTATTTTCTACAGAAAGAGTGTTTCAGAACTGCTCAATCAAAACTAAGGTTCAACTCTGTTAGTTGAATGCACAGAACAGAAGAAGTTTCACAGATTGCTTCTGTAGTTTTTTTTGAAGATATTCCTTTCCACTATAGGCCTCTTAGCCCTGAATGTCCACTTGCATTTTCTACAGAAAGAGTGTTTCAGAACTGCTCAATCAAAATAAGGTTCAACTGTTAGTTGAATGCACAGAACAGTAAGAAGTTTCACAGATTGCTTCTGTGTAGTTTTTTTTGAAGGTATTCCTTTTTCCATATAGGCCTCTTAGCGCCCTGAATGTCCACTTGCATTTTCTACAGAAAGAGTGTTTCAGAACTGCTCAATCAAATAAGGTTCAACTCTGTTAGTTGAATGCACAGAACTGTAAGAAGTTTCACAGATAGCTTCTGTGTAGTTTTTATTTGAATATTCCTTTTCACTATAGGCCTCTTAGCGCCCTGAATGTCCACTTGCATTTTCTACAGAAAGAGTGTTTCAGAACTGCTCAATCAAAACTAAGGTTCAACTCTGTTAGTTGAATGCACAGAACAGTAAGAAGTTTCACAGATTTCTTTGTAGTTTTTATTTGAACATATTCCTTTTTCTATAGGCCTCTTAGCGCCCTGAATGTCACTTGCATTTTCTACAGAAAGAGTGTTTCAGAACTGCTCAATAAAATAAGGTTCAACTCTGTTAGTTGAATGCACAGAACAGTAAGAAGTTTCACAGATTGCTTCTGTGTAGTTTTTATTTGAAATATTCCTTTTTCCACTATAGGCCTCTTAGCGCCCTGAATGTCCAATTGCATTTTCTACAGAAAGAGTGTTTCAGAACTGCTCAATCAAAATAAGGTTCAACTCTGTTAGTTGAATGCACAGAACAGAAAGAAGTTTCACAGATCTTCTGTGTAGTTTTATTTGAAATATTCCTTTTTCCGCTATAGGCCTCTTAGCGCCGAATGTCCACTTGCATTTTCTACAGAAAGAGTGTTTCAGAACTGCTCAATCAAAAGTAAGGTTCAACTCTGTTAGTTGAATGCACAGAACAGAAGAAGTTTCACAGATAGATTTCTGTGTAGTTTTTATTTGAACTATTCTTTTTCCACTATAGTCTTAGCGCCCGAATGTCCACTTGCATTTTCTACAGAAAGAGTGTTTCAGAACTGCTCAATCAAAAGAGGTTCAACTCTGTTAGTTGAATGCACAGAACAGTAAGAAGTTTCACAGATTTCTTCTGTGTAGTTTTTATTTGAAAATATTCCTTTTTCCACTATAGGCCTCTTAGCGCCCTGAATGTCCACTTGCATTTTCTACAGAAAGAGTGTTTCAGAACTGCTCAATCAAAATAAGGTTCAACTCTGTTAGTTGAATGCACAGAACAGAAGAAGTTTCACAGATTTCTTCTGTGCAGTTTTTATTTGAAGTATTCCTTTTTCCCTATAGGCCTCTTAGCGCCCGAATGTCCACTTGCATTTTCTACAGAAAGAGTGTTTCAGAACTGCTCAATCAAAAGTAAGGTTCAACTCTGTTAGTTGAATGCACAGAACAGAGAGAAGTTTCACAGATGCTTCTGTGTAGTTTTTATTTGAATATTCCTTTTTCCACTATAGGCCTCTTAGCGCCCTGAATGTCCACTTGTATTTTCTACAGAAAGAGTGTTTCAGAACTGCTCAATCAAAAGAGGTTCAACTCTGTTAGTTGAATGCACAGAACAGAAGAAGTTTCACAGATTGCTTCTGTGAGTTTTTATTTGAAATATTCCTTTTTCCACTATAGGCCTCTTAGCGCCCTGAATGTCCACTTGCATTTTCTACAGAAAGAGTGTTTCAGAACTGCTCAATCAAAATAAGGTTCAACTCTGTTAGTTGAATGCACAGAACAGAAAGAAGTTTCACAGATGCTTCTGTGTAGTTTTTATTTGAAGATATTCCTTTTTCCCTATAGGCCTCTTAGCGCCCTGAATGTCCACTTGCATTTTCTACAGAAAGAGTGTTTCAGAACTGCTCAATCAAAAGTAAGGTTCAACTCTGTTAGTTGAATGCACAGAACAGTAAGAAGTTTCACAGATGCTCTTCTGTAGTTTTTATTTGAAATATTCCTTTTTCCACTATAGGCCTCTTAGCGCCCTGAATGTCCACTTGCATTTTCTACAGAAAGAGTGTTTCAGAACTGCTCAATAAAACTAAGGTTCAACTCTGTTAGTTGAATGCACAGAACAGAAGAAGTTTCACAGATTCTTCTGTGTAGTTTTTATTTGAAATATTCCTTTTTCCACTATAGGCCTCTTAGCGCCCTGAATGTCCACTTGCATTTTCTACAGAAAGAGTGTTTCAGAACTGCTCAATCAAAACTAAGGTTCAACTCTGTTAGTTGAATGCACAGAACAGTAAGAAGTTTCACAGATTGCTTCTGTGAGTTTTTATTTGAAATATTCCTTTTTCCACTATAGGCCTCTTAGCCCCTGAATGTCCACTTGCATTTTCTACAGAAAGAGTGTTTCAGAACTGCTCAATCAAAATAAGGTTCAACTCTGTTAGTTGAATGCACAGAACAGAAAGAAGTTTCACAGATGCTTCTGTGTAGTTTTTATTTGAAGTATTCCTTTTTCCGCTATAGGCCTCTTAGCGCCCTGAATGTCCACTTGCATTTTCTACAGAAAGAGTGTTTCAGAACTGCTCAATCAAAAGTAAGGTTCAACCTGTTAGTTGAATGCACAGAACAGAAGAAGTTTCACAGATAGCTTCTGTGTAGTTTTTATTTGAACTTTCTTTTTCCACTATAGGCCTCTTAGCGCCTGAATGTCCACTTGCATTTTCTACAGAAAGAGTGTTTCAGAACTGCTCAATCAAAACTAAGGTTCAACTCTGTTAGTTGAATGCACAGAACAGTAAGAAGTTTCACAGATTCTTCTGTGTAGTTTTTATTTGAAATATTCCTTTTCCACTATAGGCCTCTTAGCGCCCTGAATGTCCATTGCATTTTCTACAGAAAGAGTGTTTCAGAACTGCTCAATCAAAACTAAGGTTCAACTCTGTTAGTTGAATGCACAGAACAGAAGAAGTTTCACAGATGCTTCTGTGTAGTTTTATTTGAAATATTCCTTTTTCCGCTATAGGCCTCTTAGCGCTCCGAATGTCCACTTGCATTTTCTACAGAAAGAGTGTTTCAGAACTGCTCAATCAAAAGTAAGGTTCAACTCTGTTAGTTGAATGCACAGAACAGAAGAAGTTTCACAGATAGCTTCTGTGTAGTTTTTATTTGAATATTCCTTTTTCCACTATAGGCCTCTTAGCGCCTGAATGTCCACTTTATTTTCTACAGAAAGAGTGTTTCAGAACTGCTCAATCAAAAGAGGTTCAACTCTGTTAGTTGAATGCACAGAACAGTAAGAAGTTTCACAGATTTCTTCTGTGCAGTTTTTATTTGAAATATTCCTTTTCCACTATAGGCCTCTTAGCGCCCTGAATGTCCACTTGCATTTTCTACAGAAAGAGTGTTTCAGAACTGCTCAATCAAAAGTAAGGTTCAACTCTGTTAGTTGAATGCACAGAACAGAAAGAAGTTTCACAGATGCTTCTGTGTAGTTTTTATTTGAAATATTCCTTTTTCCGCTATAGGCCTCTTAGCGCCCTGAATGTCCACTTGCATTTTCTACAGAAAGAGTGTTTCAGAACTGCTCAATCAAAAGTAAGGTTCAACTCTGTTAGTTGAATGCACAGAACAGAAAGAAGTTTCACAGATTGCTTCTGTTAGTTTTTGTTTGAAATATTCCTTTTTCTACTATGGCCTCTTAGCGCCTGAATGTCCACTTGCATTTTCTACAGAAAGAGTGTTTCAGAACTGCTCAATCAAAACTAAGGTTCAACTCTGTTAGTTGAATGCACAGAACAGAAGAAGTTTCACAGATATCTTCTGTGTAGTTTTTATTTGAATATTCCTTTTTCCACTATAGGCCTCTTAGCGCCCTGAATGTCCACTTGCATTTTCTACAGAAAGAGTGTTTCAGAACTGCTCAATCAAAATAAGGTTCAACTCTGTTAGTTGAATGCACAGAACAGAAAGAAGTTTCACAGATTGCTTCTTTGTAGTTTTTTTTGAAGATATTCCTTTTCCACTATAGGCCTCTTAGCGCCTGAATGTCCACTTGCATTTTCTACAGAAAGAGTGTTTCAGAACTGCTCAATCAAAATTAAGGTTCAACTCTGTTAGTTAAATGAACAGAACAGTAAGAAGTTTCACAGATTGCTTCTGTGTATTTTTATTTGAAGTATTCCTTTTTCCACATAGGCCTCTTAGCGCCCTGAATGTCCACTTGCATTTTCTACAGAAAGAGTGTTTCAGAACTGCTCAATCAAAGTAAGGTTCAACTCTGTTAGTTGAATGCACAGAACAGAAGAAGTTTCACAGATAGCTTCTTTGTTAGTTTTTATTTGAACATATTCCTTTTTCCACTATAGGCCTCTTAGCGCCCTGAATGTCCACTTGCATTTTCTACAGAAAGAGTGTTTCAGAACTGCTCAATAAAACTAAGGTTCAACTCTGTTAGTTGAATGCACAGAACAGAAGAAGTTTCACAGATTCTTCTGTGTAGTTTTTATTTGAAATATTCCTTTTTCCGCTATAGGCCTCTTAGCGCCCTGAATGTCCACTTGCATTTTCTACAGAAAGAGTGTTTCAGAACTGCTCAATCAAAACTAAGGTTCAACTCTGTTAGTTGAATGCACAGAACAGTAAGAAGTTTCACAGATTGCTTCTGTGCAGTTTTTATTTGAAATATTCCTTTTTCCACTATAGGCCTCTTAGCCCCTGAATGTCCACTTGCATTTTCTACAGAAAGAGTGTTTCAGAACTGCTCAATCAAAAGTAAGGTTCAACTCTGTTAGTTGAATGCACAGAACAGAAAGAAGTTTCACAGAATGCTTCTGTGTAGTTTTTATTTGAAAGTATTCCTTTTTCCGCTATAGGCCTCTTAGCGCCCTGAATGTCCACTTGCATTTTCTACAGAAAGAGTGTTTCAGAACTGCTCAATCAAAAGTAAGGTTCAACTCTGTTAGTTGAATGCACAGAACAGAAGAAGTTTCACAGATAGCTTCTGTGTAGTTTTTATTTGAATTTCTTTTTCCACTAGCTCCTCTTAGCGCCCTGAATGTCCACTTGCATTTTCTACAGAAAGAGTGTTTCAGAACTGCTCAATCAAAACTAAGGTTCAACTCTGTTAGTTGAATGCACAGAACAGTAAGAAGTTTCACAGATTCTTCTGTGCAGTTTTTATTTGAAAATATTCCTTTTCCACTATAGGCCTCTTAGCGCCCTGAATGTCCATTGCATTTTCTACAGAAAGAGTGTTTCAGAACTGCTCAATCAAAACTAAGGTTCAACTCTGTTAGTTGAATGCACAGAACAGAAAGAAGTTTCACAGATGCTTCTGTGTAGTTTTTATTTGAAAGTATTCCTTTTTCCGCTATAGGCCTCTTAGCGCTCCGAATGTCCACTTGCATTTTCTACAGAAAGAGTGTTTCAGAACTGCTCAATCAAAAGTAAGGTTCAACTCTGTTAGTTGAATGCACAGAACAGAAAGAAGTTTCACAGATGCTTCTGTGTAGTTTTTATTGAATTTCCTTTTTCCACTATAGGCCTCTTAGCGCCCTGAATGTCCACTTGTATTTTCTACAGAAAGAGTGTTTCAGAACTGCTCAATCAAAAGAGGTTCAACTCTGTTAGTTGAATGCACAGAACAGTAAGAAGTTTCACAGATTTCTTCTGTGCAGTTTTTATTTGAAATATTCCTTTTCCACTATAGGCCTCTTAGCGCCCTGAATGTCCACTTGCATTTTCTACAGAAAGAGTGTTTCAGAACTGCTCAATCAAAATAAGGTTAAACTCTGTTAGTTGAATGCACAGAACAGAAAGAAGTTTCACAGATGCTTCTGTGTAGTTTTTATTTGAAATATTACTTTTTCCCTATAGGCCTCTTAGCGCCCGAATGTCCACTTGCATTTTCTACAGAAAGAGTGTTTCAGAACTGCTCAATCAAAAGTAAGGTTCAACTCTGTTAGTTGAATGCACAGAACAGAAAGAAGTTTCACAGATTGCTTCTGTATAGTTTTTGTTTGAAGATATTCCTTTTTCTACTATGGCCTCTTAGCGCCTGAATGTCCACTTGCATTTTCTACAGAAAGAGTGTTTCAGAACTGCTCAATCAAAACTAAGGTTCAACTCTGTTAGTTGAATGCACAGAACAGAAGAAGTTTCACAGATATCTTCTGTGTAGTTTTATTTGAACTATTCCTTTTTCCACTATAGGCCTCTTAGCGCCCTGAATGTCCACTTGTATTTTCTACAGAAAGAGTGTTTCAGAACTGCTCAATCAAAACTAAGGTTCAACTCTGTTAGTTGAATGCACAGAACAGAAAGAAGTTTCACAGATTGCTTCTTTGTAGTTTTTATTTGAAGATATTCCTTTCCACTATAGGCCTCTTAGCCTGAATGTCCACTTGCATTTTCTACAGAAAGAGTGTTTCAGAACTGCTCAATCAAAATTAAGGTTCAACTGTTAGTTAAATGCACAGAACGTAAGAAGTTTCACAGATTGCTTCTGTGTATTTTTATTTGAAGTATTCCTTTTTCCACTATAGGCCTCTTAGCGCCCTGAATGTCCACTTGCATTTTCTACAGAAAGGTGTTTCAGAACTGCTCAATCAAAAGTAAGGTTCAACTCTGTTAGTTGAATGCACAGAACAGTAAGAAGTTTCACAGATGCTTCTTTGTAGTTTTTATTTGAATATCCTTTTTCCACTATAGGCCTCTTAGCGCCCTGAATGTCCACTTGCATTTTCTACAGAAAGAGTGTTTCAGAACTGCTCAATCAAAACTAAGGTTCAACTCTGTTAGTTGAATGCACAGAACAGTAAGAAGTTTCACAGATTTCTTCTGTGTAGTTTTTATTTGAAATATTCCTTTTTCCACTATAGGCCTCTTAGCGCCCTGAATGTCCACTTGCATTTTCTACAGAAAGAGTGTTTCAGAACTGCTCAATAAAACTAAGGTTCAACTCTGTTAGTTGAATGCACAGAACAGTAAGAAGTTTCACAGATTGCTTCTGTGTAGTTTTTATTTGAAATATTCCTTTTTCCTATAGGCCTCTTAGCGCCCTGAATGTCCACTTGCATTTTCTACAGAAAGAGTGTTTCAGAACTGCTCAATCAAAAGTAAGGTTCAACTCTGTTAGTTGAATGCACAGAACAGAAAGAAGTTTCACAGATGCTTCTGTGTAGTTTTATTTGAAGTATTCCTTTTTCCGCTATAGGCCTCTTAGCGCCCGAATGTCCACTTGCATTTTCTACAGAAAGAGTGTTTCAGAACTGCTCAATCAAAGTAAGGTTCAACTCGTTAGTTGAATGCACAGAACAGAAGAAGTTTCACAGATAGCTTCTGTGTAGTTTTTATTTGAACTTTTTCTTTTTCCACTATAGGCCTCTTAGCGCCCTGAATGTCCACTTGTATTTTCTACAGAAAGAGTGTTTCAGAACTGCTCAATCAAAACTGAGGTTCAACTCTGTTAGTTGAATGCACAGAACAGTAAGAAGTTTCACAGATTTCTTCTGTGCAGTTTTTATTTGAAAATATTCCTTTTCCACTATAGGCCGCATAGCG
>NW_022097411.1:0-5887 GCF_006542625.1 Nomascus leucogenys
AGCAGTTCTGAAACACTCTTTCTGTAGAAACTGCAGTGGACATTCTGACGCTAAGGGCCTAAGTGGAAAAAGGAATATCTTCAAATAAAAACTACACAGAAGCATTCTGTGAAACTTCTTCTGTTCTGTCCATTCAACTAACAGAGTTGAAGCTTACTTTTGATTGAGCTTCTGAAACACTCTTTCTGTAGAAACTGCAAGTGGACATTCGGAGCGCAAAGGGCCTATAGAGGAAAAAGAATATCTCCAAATAAAAACTACACAGAAGCATTCTGGAAACTTCTTTCTGTTCTGTGCATTCAACTAACAGTGAAGCTTACTTTTGATTGAGCAGTTCTGAAACACTCTTTCTGTAGAAACTGCAGTGGACATTCGGAGCGCTCAGGGGCCTACGTGGAAAAAGGAATTCTTCAAATAAAAACTACACAGAAGCATTCTGTGAAACTTCTTTCTGTTCTGTCCATTCAACTAACAGAGTTGAAGCTTCATTTGATTGAGCAGTTCTGAAACACTCTTTCTGTAGAAACTGCAAGGTGACATTCGAGCGCTAAGGGGCCTATACTGGAAAAAGGAATATCTACCAATAAAAACTACACAGAAGCATTCTGTGAAACTTCTTCTTTTCTGTGCATTCAACTAACAGTTGAAGCTTACTTTTGATTGAGCTCTGAAACTCTTTCTGTAGAAACTGCAGTGGACATTCGGAGCGCTAAGGGCTATACTGGAAAAAGGAATATCTCAAATAAAAACTACACAGAAGCATTCTGTGAAATTCTTTCTGTTCTGTGCATTCAACTAACAGATTTGAAGCTTACTTTTGATTGAGCAGTTCTGAAACACTCTTTCTGTAGAAACCAAGTGGACATTCTGCGCGCTAAGGGGCCTATAGTGGAAAAAGGAATATCTTCAATAAAAACTACACAGAAGCATTCTGTGAAACTTCCTTCTGTTCTGTGCATTCAACTAACAGAGTTGAAGCTTACTTTTGATTGAGCAGTTCTGAAACACTCTTTCTGTAGAAACTGCAAGTGGACATTCTGAACGCTAAGGGGCCTATAGTGGAAAAAGGAATATCTTCAAATAAAAACTACACAGAAGCATTCTGTGAAACTTCTTTCTGTTCTGTGCATTCAACTAACAGATTGAAGCTTACTTTTGATTGAGCAGTTCTGAAACACTCTTTCTGTAGAAACTGCAAGTGGACATTCTGAACGCTAAGGGCCATTTACTGGAAAAAGGAATATCTTCAAATAAAAACTACACAGAAGCATTCTGTGAAACTTCTTTCTGTTCTGTGCATTCAACTAACAGATTGAAGCTTACTTTTGATTGAGCAGTTCTGAAACACTCTTTCTGTAGAAACTGCAAGTGGACATTCTGAACGCTAAGGGCCTAACTGGAAAAAGGAATATCTTCAAATAAAAACTACACAGAAGCATTCTGTGAAACTTCTTTCTGTTCTGTGCATTCAACTAACAGAGTTGAATCTTACTTTTGATTGAGCAGTTCTGAAACACCTTTCTGTAGAAACTGAAAGTGGACATTCGACGCAAAGGGGCCTATATTGGAAAAGAATATACCAATAAAAACTACACAGAAGCATTCTGTGAAACTTCTTTCTGTTCTGTGCATTCAACTAACAGGTTGAAGCTTACTTTTGATTGAGCAGTTCTGAAACACTCTTTCTGTAGAAACTGCAAGGGACATTCTGGGGCTAAGGCCTATAGTGGAAAAAGGAATATCTTCAAATAAAAACTACACAGAAGCATTCTGTGAAACTTCTTTCTGTTCTGTGCATTCAACTAACAGAGTTGAAGCTTACTTTTGATTGAGCAGTTCTGAAACACTCTTTCTGTAGAAACTGCAAGTGGACATTCGGAGCGCTAAGGGGCTATAGTGGAAAAGGAATATCTTCAAATAAAAACTACACAGAAGCATTCTGTGAAACTTCCTTCTGTTCTGTGCATTCAACTAACAGAGTTGAAGCTTACTTTTGATTGAGCATTTCTGAAACACTCTTTCTGTAGAAACTGCAAGGGACATTCAGACGCTAAGGGGCCTATAGTGGAAAAAGGAATATCTTCAAATAAAAACTACACAGAAGCATTCTGTGAAACTTCTTTCTCTTCTGTGCATTCATCTAACAGAATTGAAGCTTTACTTTGATGAGCAGTTCTGAAACACTCTTTCTGTAGAAACTGCAGGTGGACATTCGGAGCGCTAAGGGGCCTATACTGGAAAAAGAATATCTCAATAAAAACTACACAGAAGCATTCTGTGAAACTTCTTTCTGTTCTCTGCATTCAACTAACAGATTTGAAGCTTACTTTTGATTGAGCAGTTCTGAAACACTCTTTCTGTAGAAACTGAAGTGGACATTCGGAGCCTAAGGGGCCTAGAGTGGAAAAAGGAATATCTTCAAATAAAAACTACACAGAAGCATTCTGTGAAACTTCTTCTTCTGTGCATTCAACTAACAGAGTTGAATATTACTTTGATTGAGCAGTTCTGAAACACTCATTCTGTAGAAACTGCAAGTGGACATTCGGAGCACTAAGGGGCCTACTGGAAAAAGAATATCTACAAATAAAAACTACACAGAAGCATTCTGTGAAACTTCTTTCTGTTCTGTCCATTCAACTAAGAGAGACGAAGCTTACTTTTGATTGAGCAGTTCTAAACACTCTTTCTGTAGAAACTGCAGTCGACATTCTGAACGCTAAGGGTCCTAAGTGGAAAAAGGAATATCTTCAAATAAAAACTACACAGAAGCATTCTGTGAAACTTCTTTCTGTTCTGTCCATTCAACTAACAGAGTTGAAGCTTACTTTTGATTGAGCAGTTCTGAAACACACTTTCTGTAGAAACTGCAAGTGGACATTCGGAGCGCTAAGGGCCTATAGAGGAAAAAGAATATCTCAAATAAAAACTACACAGAAGCATTCTGGTGAAACTTCTTTCTGTTCTGTGCATTCAACTAACAGAATCGAAGCTTACTTTTGATTGAGCAGTTCTGAAACACTCTTTCTGTAGAAACTGCAGTGGACATTCGGAGCGCTCAGGGGCCTACAGTGGAAAAAGGAATTCTTCAAATAAAAACTGCACAGAAGCATTCTGTGAAACTTCTTTCTGTTCTGTCCATTCAACTAACAGAGTTGAAGCTTATTTGATTGAGCAGTTCGAACACTCTTTCTGTGGAAACTGCAAGGTGACATTCCGAGCGCTAAGGGGCCTATACTGGAAAAAGGAATATCTACCAATAAAAACTACACAGAAGCATTCTGTGAAACTTCCTTCTTTTCTGTGCATTCAACTAACAGAGTTGAAGCTTACTTTTGATTGAGCAGTTCTGAAACACTCTTTCTGTAGAAACTGCAAGTGGACATTCGGAGCGCTAAGGGGCATATAGTGGAAAAGGAAAATTACAAATAAAAACTACACAGAAGCATTCTGTGAAACTTCCTCTGTTCTGTACATTCAACTAACATAGTTGAAGCTTACTTTGATTGAGCAGTTCTGAAACACTCTTTGTGTAGAAACTGCAGGAGGACATTCTGAACGTAAGGGGCCTATAGTGGAAAAAGGAATATCCTCAAATAAAAACTACACAGAAGCATTCTGTGAAACTTCTTTATGTTCTGTCCATTCAATAACAGAGTTGAATCTTACTTTTGATTGAGCAGTTCTGAAACACTTTCTGTAGAAACTGAAAGTGGACTTCGGAGAAGAAAAGGCCTATAGAGGAAAAAGGGATATCTTCAAATAAAAACTACACAGAAGCATTCTGTGAAACTTCTTTCTGTTCTGTGCATTCAACTAACAGAGTTGAAGCTCAGTATTGATTGAGCGTTCTGAAACACTCTTTCTGTAGAAACTGAAGTGGACATTCTGACGCTAAGGGGCCTATACTGGAAAAAGGTTATCTTCAAATAAAAACTACACAGAAGCATTCTGTGAAACTTCTTTCTCTTCTGTGCATTCAACTAACAGAGTTGAAGCTTACTTTTGATTGAGCAGTCTGAAACACTCTTTCTGTAGAAACTGCTGTGGACATTCGGAGCGCTAAGGGCCTATACTGGAAAAAGGAATATCTGCAAATAAAAACTCCACAGAAGCATTCTGTGAAACTTATTTCTGTTCTGTGCATTCAACTAACAGATTTGAAGCTTACTTTTGATTGAGCAGTTCTGAAACACTCTTTCTGTAGAAACTCCAAGTGGACATTCGTTGCGCGAAGGGGCCTAGAGTGGAAAAAGGAATATCTTCAATTAAAAACTACTCAGAAGCATTCTGTGAAACTTCATTCTGTTCTGTGCATTCAACTAACAGAGTTGAAGCTTACTTTTTATTGAGCATTTCTGAAACACTCTTTCTGTAGAAACTGCAAGGAGACATTCTGAACGCAAGGGCCTATAGTGGAAAAAGGAATATCTTCAAATAAAAACTACACAGAAGCATTCTGTGAAACTTCTTTCTGTTCTGTCCATTAACTAACAGAGTTGAAGCTTACTTTTGATTGAGCAGTTCTGAAACACCCTTTTCTGTAGAAACTGAAGGGACATTCATAGCGAAGGGGCCTACATTTGGAAAAAGTAATATCTACCAAATAAAAACTCACAGAAGCATTCTGTGAAACTTCTTTCTGTTCTGTCCATTCAACTAACAGGTTGAAGCTTATTTTGATTGAGCAGTTATGAAACACTCTTTCTGTAGAAACTGCAAGGGACATTCTGGGGCTAAGGCACCTATAGTGGAAAAAGGAATATCTTCAAATAAAAACTACACAGAAGCATTCTGTGAAACTTCTTTCTGTTCTGTGCATTCAACTAACAGAGGAAGCTTACTTTTTAAGCATTGAGCATTGAAACACTCTTTCTGTAGAAACTGCTGTGGACATTCGGAGCTGAGCTAAGGGCCTATACTGGAAAAAGAAAATCTTCAAATAAAAACTACACAGAAGCATTCTGTGAAACTTCTTCTGTTCTCTGCATTCAACTAACAGAGTTGAAGCTTACTTTTGATTGAGCAGTTCTGAAACACTCTTTCTGTAGAAACTGCAAGTGGACATTCTGAGCCTAAGGGGCCTATAGTGGAAAAAGGAATATCTTCAAATAAAAACTACAGAAGCATTCTGTGAAACTTCTCTTCTGTGCATTCAACTAACAGAGTTGAAGCTTACTTTGATTGAGCAGTTCTGAAACACCTTTCTGTAGAAACTGCAAGTGGACATTCGGAGCGCTAAGGGCCTATACTGGAAAAAGAATATCTCAAATAAAACTACACAGAAGCATTCTGTGAAACTTCTTCTGTTCTGTCCATTCAACTAACAGGTTGAAGCTTACTTTTGATTGAGCAGTTCTGAAACACTCTTTCTGTAGAAAACTGCAAGTGGACATTCGGAGCGCAAGGGCCTATAGAGGAAAAAGAATATCTTCAAATAAAAACTACACAGAAGCATTCTGTGAAACTTCTTTTCTTCTGTGCATTCAACTAACAGAGTGAAGCTTACTTTTGATTGAGCAGTTCTGAAACACTCTTTCTGTAGAAACTGCAGTGGACATCGGAGCGCTAAGGGGCCTACAGTGGAAAGAATTCTCAAATAAAAACTACACAGAAGCATTCTGTGAAACTTCTCTGTTCTGTCCATTCAACTAACAGAGTTGAAGTTTACTTTGATTGAGCAGTTCTGAAACACTCTTTCTGTAGAAACTGCAAGTGACATTCGAGCGCTAAGGGGCCTACTGGAAAAGAATATCTCAATAAAAACTACACAGAAGCATTCTGTGAAACTTCTTCTTTTCTGTGCATTCAACTAACAGAGTTGAAGCTTACTTTTGATTGAGCAGTTCTGAAACACTCTTTCTGTAGAAACTGCAAGTGGACATTC
>NW_022097412.1:0-50862 GCF_006542625.1 Nomascus leucogenys
TCACAGAATGGGTTCTCTGTAGTTTTTATTTGGAGATATTCCTTTCTCCACTATAGGCTCCTTAGCGCTAAAAATGTCAATTTGCAGTTTCTACAGAAAGTGTTTCAGAACTGCTCAATCAAAAGTAAGCTTCAACTGTAAGTTTAATGCACAGAACAGAAAGAAGTTTACAGAATGCTTCTGTGTAGTTTTTATATGAAGATATTCCTTTTTCCCACTTTAGGCCCTTTAGCGCTGAGAAAGTCCACATGCAGTTTCTACAGAAAGAGTGTTTCAGAACTGCTCAACCAATAGTAACCTTCAGCTCTGTTAGTTGAATGCACATAACAGAAAGAAGTTTCAGAGAATGCTTCCGTGTAATTTTATTTGAAGATAATACTTTTCGCACTATAGGCCCCTTAGCGTTCAGAATGTCCACTTACAGTTTCTACAGAAAGAGTGTTTCAGAACTGCTCAATGAAAAGTAAATTTCAACTCTGTTAGTTGAATGCACAGAACAGAAAGAAGTTTCACTGAATGCTTCTGTGTAGTTTCTATTTGAAGATATTCCTGTTTCCACTATAGGCCCCTTAGCGCTCGAATGTCCACTTGCAGTTTCCACAGAAAGAGTGTTTCAGAACTGCTCAATGAAAAGTAAGGTTCAACTCTGTTAGTTGAATGCACAGAACAGAAAGAAGTTTCACAGAATGGTTCTGTGTAGTTTCTATTTGGAGATATTTCTTTCTCCACTATAGGCTCCTTAGCGCTCAGAATGTCCACTTGCAGTTTCTACAGAAAGAGTGTTTCAGGACTGCTCAATCAAAAGTAAGCTTCAACTCTGTAAGGTTAATGCACAGAACAGGAAGAAGTTTCACAAAATGCTTCTGTGTAGTTTTTATTTGAAGATATTCCTTTTTCCACTATAGGCCCCTTAGCGCTCCGAAAGTCCACTTGCAGTTTCTAGAGAAAGAGTGTTTCAGGACTGCTCAATCAAAAGTAAGCTTCAACTCTGTAAGTTTAATGCACAGAACAGAAAGAAGTTTCACAGAATGCTTCTGTGTAGTTTTATTTGAAGATATTCCTTTTTCCACTATAGGCCCATTAGCGATCCGAAAGTCCACCTGCAGTTTCTACAGAAAGAGTGTTTCAGAACTGCTAAATCAAAAGTAAACTTCAACTCTGTTAGTTGAATGCACAGAACAGTAACAAGTTTCACAGAATGCTTCTGTGTAGTTTTTATTTGGAGATATTTCTTTTTCCACTATAGGCCCCTTAGCGCTCATATTGTCCACCTACAGTTTCTACAGAAAGGTGTTTCAGAACTGCTCAATCAAAAGTAAGCTTCAACTCTGTTAGCTGAATGCACAGAACAGTAAGAAGTTTCAGAGAATGCTTCTGTGTTGTTTTTATTTGAAGATATCCCTTTTTCCACTATAGGCCCTTTAGCATACGGAATGTCAACTTCCAGTTTCTACAGAGAGAGTGTTTCAGAACTGCTCAATCAAAAGTAAGCTTCAACTCTGTACGTTTAATGCACAGAACAGAAAGAAGCTTCACAAAATGCTTCTGTCTAGTTTTTATTTGAAGATATTCCTTTTTCCACTATAGGCCCCTTAGCGCTCTGAATGTCCACTTGCAGTTTCTACAGAAAGAGTGTTTCAGAACTGCTCAGTCAAAAGTAAGCTTCAACTCTGTAAGTTTAATGCACAGAACAGAGAGAAGTTTCACAAAATGCTTCTGTGTAGTTTTTATTTGAAGATATTCCCTTTTCCACTATAGGCACTTTAGCGCTCAGAATGTCAAGTTGCAGTTTCTACAGAAAAAGTGTTTTCAAGAACTTGCGCAAATCAAAAGTAAAACCTTTCCAACCCCTGTCTGAGTTGAATGCAACAGAACCAGAAAGAAGAAAGAAGTTTCACAGAATGGTTCTGTGTAGTTTTTATTTTGGAGATATTCCTTTCTCCACTATAGGCTCCTTAGCGCTCCGAAAGTCCTCTTGCAGTTTCTACAGAAAGAGTGTTTCAGAACTGCTCAGTCAAAAGTAAGCTTCAACTCTGTAAGTTTAATGCACAGAACAGAGAGAAGTTTCACAAAATTCTTCTGCGTAGTTTTTATTTGAAGATATTCCTTTTTCCACTATAGGCCCTTGTGCGCTCAGAATTTCAACTTGCAGTTTTTACAGAAAGAGTCTTTGAGAACTGCTCAATCAAAAGTAAGCTTCAACTCTGTTAGTTGAATGGACAGAACAGAAAGAAGTTTCACAGAATGCTTCTCTGTAGTTTTTATTTGAAGATATCCCTTTTTCCCCTATGGGCCTGTTAGCGCTCCGAAAGTCCACCTGCAGTTTCTACAGAAAGAGTGTTTCAGAACTGCTCAACCAATAGTAAGCTTCAGCTCTGTTAGTAGAATGCACAGAACAGAAAGAAGTTTCACAGAATGTGTCTGTGTAGATTTATTTGAAGATATTCCTTTTTCCACTATAGGCCCATTAGCGTTCAGAATGTCCACTTGAAGTTTCTACAGAAAAAGTGTTTGAGAACTGCTCAATCAAAAGTAAACTTCAACTCTGTTAGCTGAATGCACAGAACAGAAAGAAGTTTCAGAGAATGCTTCTGTGTTGTTTTTATTTGATGATATCCCTTTTTCCACTATAGGCCCTTTAGCATACGGAATGTCAACTTCCAGTTTCTACAGAGAGAGTGTTTCAGAACTGCACAATCAAAAGTATGCTTCTACTCTGTTAGTTGAAAGGACAGAACAGAAAGAAGTTTCACTGAATGCTTCTGTGTAGTTTTTATTTGAAGATATTCCTTTTCCACTATAGGCCCCTTAGCGCTCGAATGTCCACTTGCAGTTTCCACAGAAAGAGTGTTTCAGAACTGCTCAGAAAAGTAAGGTTCAACTCTGTTAGTTGAATGCACAGAACAGAAAGAAGTTTCACAGAATGGTTTGTGTAGTTTTATTTGGAGATATTTCTTTCTCCACTATAGGCTCCTTAGCGCTCAGAATGTCCACTTGCAGTTTCTACAGAAAGAGTGTTTCAGTACTGCTCAATCAAAAGTAAGCTTCAACTCTGTAAGTTTAATGCACAGAAGAGAAAGAAGTTTCACAAAATGCTTCTGTGTAGTTTTTATTTGAAGATATTCCTTTTTCAACTATAGGCCTCTTACCCCGAAAGTCCACTTGCAGTTTCTAGAGAGTTTTTCAGAACTGCTCAGTAAAAAGTAAGCTCCAACTCTGTTAGTTGAATGGACAGAACAGAAAGAAGTTTCACAGAATGCTTCTGTGTAGTTTTTATTTGGAGATACTCCCTTTTCCCCTATAGGCTCCTTAGCGCTCGGATAGTCATCTTGCTGTTTCTACAGAAAGAGTGCCTCAGAACTGCTCAATCAAAAGTAAGCTTGAACTCTGTTAGCTGAATGGACAGAACAGAAAGAAGTTTCACAGTATGCTTCTGTGTAGTTTTTATTTGAAGATATTCCTTTTTCCACTCTAGGCCCATTAGGGCTCCCAAGGTCCTCCTGCAGTTTCTACAGAAATAGTGTTTCAGAACTGCTCAACCAATAGTAAGTTCCAGCTCTGTTAGTTGAATGCACAGAACAGAAAGAAGATTCACAGAATGCTTCTGTGTAGTTTTATTTGAAGATACTCCTTTTTCCACTATAGGCCCCTTAGCGCTCCGGATGTCCTCTCGCAGTTTCTACAGAAAGAGTGTTTCAGAACTGCACAATGAAAACTAAGCTTCAAATCAGTTAGTTGAATGCACAGAACAGAAAGAAGTTTCACAGAATGGTTCTGTGCAGTTTTTATTTGGAGATATTCCTTTTTCCACTATAGGCTCCATAGCGCTCAGAATGTCAACTTGCAGTTTCTACAGAAAGTGTTTCAGAACTGCTCAATAAAAACTGAGGTTCAACTCCGTAAGTTTAATGCACAGAACGGAAAGAAGTTTCACAAAATGCTTCTGTGTAGTTTTTATTTGAAGATATACCTTTTTCCACCATAAGCCCTTTAGCGCTCAGAATGTCAACTTTTAGTTTCTACAGAAAGAGTATTTCAGAACTGCTCAATCCAAAGGAAGCTTCAACACTATTAGTTGAATGGACAGAACAGAAAGCAGTTTCACAGAATGCTTCTGTGTAGTTTTTGTTTGAAGATATTTCTTTTTCCACTATGGGCACATTAGCGCTCCGAAAGTCCTTCTGCAGTTCCTACAGAGTGTATCAGAACTGCTCAACCAATAGTAAGCTTCAGCTCTGTTAGTTGAATGCAAAGAACAGAAAGAAGTTTCACAGAATGCTTCTGTGTAGTTTCATTTGAAGATATTCCTTTTTCCACTATAGGCCGCTTAGCATTCAGAATGTCCACTTGCAGTTTCTACAGAAAGAGTGTTTCAGAACTGCTCTATCAAAAGTAAACTTCTAGTCTGTTAGTTGAATGCACAGAACAGAAAGCAGTTTCACAGAATGCTTCTGTGTTGTTTTTATTTGAAGATATGCCTTTTTCCACTATAGGCCCTTTAGCATACGGAATGTCAACTTCCAGTTTCAACAGAGAGAGTGTTTCGGAACTGCACAATCAAAAGTAAGCTTCTACACTGTTAGTTGATGGAACAGAACAGAAAGAAGTTTCACTGAATGCTTCTGTGTAGTTTATATTTGAAAATATATCTTTTTCCACTATAGGCCCCTTAGCGCTCTGAATGTCCACTTGCAGTTTATACAGAAAGTGTGTTTCAGAAGTGCACAATGAAAAGTAATCTTCAACTCTGTTAGTTCAATGCACAGAAGAGAAAGAAGTTTCCCAGAATGGTTCTGTGTAGTTTTTATTTGGAGATATTACTTTCTCCACTCTAGGCTGCTTTGCGCAGGAAATGTCCACCTGCAGTTTCTACAGAAAGGTGTTTCAGAACTGCTCAATCAAAAGTAAACTTCAGCTCTGTTAGCTGAATGCACAGAACAGACAGAAGTTTCATAAAACGCTTCTGTGTAGTTTTTATTTGAAGATATTCCTTTTTCCACTATAAGCCCCTTAGCGCTCAGATAGTCCGCTTGCAGTTTCTACAGAAAGAGTGTTTCGGAACTGCTCAGTCAAATGTAAGCTTCAACTCTGTAAACTCAATGCACAGAACAGAGAGAAGTTTAACAAAATGCTTCTGCGTGGTTTTTATTTGAAGATATTCCTTTTTCCACTATATTCCCTTTAGCGCTCAGAATGTCAACTTGCAGTTTCTATAGAAAGAGTGGTTCAGAACTGCTCAATCAAAGAAGCTTCAACTCTCTCAGTTGAATGGACAGAACAGAAAGAAGTTTCACAGAATGCTTCTGTGTAGTTTTTATTTCAAGATATTCCTTTTTCCACTATAGGCCCATTAGCGCTCCGAAATTCCACATGCAGTTTCTACAGAAAGAGTGTTTCAGAACTGCTCAATCAAAAATAAACTTCAACTCTGTTAGTTGAATGCACAGAACAGTAACAAGTTTCACAGAATGCTTCTGTGTAGTTTTTATTTGGAGATATTTCTTTTTCCAGCTTAGGCCCCTTAGTGTTCAAAATGTCCACCTGCAGTTTCTACAGAAAGGTGTTTCAGAACTGCTCTATCAAAAGTAAGCTTCAAATCTGTTAGCTGAATGCACAGAACAGAAAGAAGTTTCAGAGAATGTTTCTGTGTTGTTTTTATTTGAAGATATCCCTTTTTCCACTATAGGCCCTTGAGCATACGGAATGTCAACTTCCATTTTCTACAGAGAGAGTGTTTCAGAACTGCTCAATGATAAGTAAGCTTCTACTCTCTTAGTTGAAAGGACCGAACAGAAAAAGTTTCACTGAATGCTTCTGTGTAGTTTATATTTGAAGATATTCCTTTTTCCACTATCGGCCCTTTAGCGCTCAGAATGTCAACTTGCAGTTTCTACAGAAAGAGTGTTTCAGAACTGCCCTATCAAAAGTAAACTTGAACTCTGTTAGCTGAATGCACAGAACAGTAACAAGTTTCAAAGAATGCTTCTGTGTAGTTCTTATTTGGAGATATTTCTTTTTCCACTATAGGCCCCTTAGCGCTCAGAATGTCCACTTGCTCTTTCTACAGAAAGGTGTTTCAGAACTGCTCAGTCAAAAGTAAGCTTCAACTCTGTAAGTTTAATGCAGAGAACAGAGAGATGTTTCACAAAATTCTTCTGCCTAGTTTTTATTTTAAAATATTACTTTTTCCAATATAGGCCCTTAAGCACTCAGAATTTCAACTTGCAGTTTTTACAGAAAGAGTGTTTCAGAACTGCTCAATCAAAAGTACGCTTTAACTCTGTTAGTTGAATGGACAGAACAGAAAAGTTTCACAGAATGCTTCTGTGTAGTTTTTATTTGAAGATATTCCTTTTTCCACTACAGTCCCATTAGCGCTCCGAAAGTCCACCAGCAGTTTCTACAGAAAGAGTGTTTCAGAACTGCTCAACCAATTGTAAGCTTCAGCTCTGTTAGTTGAATGCACAGAACAGAAAGTAGTTTCACAGAATGCTTCTGTGTAGATCTATTTGAAGATATTCCTTTTTCAACTATAGGACCCTTAGCGTTCAGAATGTCCACATGCAGTTTCTAAAGAAAGAGTGTTTCAGAACTGCTCAGTCAAAAGTAAACTTGAACTCTGTTAGCTAAATGCACAGAACAGTAACAGGTTTCACAGAATGCTTCTGTGTAGTGTTTATTTGGAGATATTTCTTTTTCCACTATAGGCCTCTTAGGGCTCAGAATGTCCACCTGCAGTTTCTACAGAAAGAGATTTTCAGAACTGGTCAATCAAAAGTAAGCTTCAACTCTTTTAGCTGAATGCACAGAATAGAAAGAAGTTTCAGAGAAAGCTTCTGTGATGTTTTTATTTGAAAATATCCCTTTTTCCACTATAGGCCCTTTAGCATACGGAATGTCAACTTCCAGTTTCTACAGAGAGAGTGTTTCAGAACTGCACAATCAAAAGTATGCTTCTATTCTGATAGTTGAAAGGACAGAAGAGAAAGAAGTTTCACTGAATGCTTCTTTTTAGTTTATATTTGGAGATATTCCTTTTTCCACTTTAGGCCCCTTAGCGCTCCGAATGTCCACTTGCAGTTTCTACAGAAAGAGTGTTTCAGAACTGCACAATGAAAAGTAAACTTCAACTCTGTTAGTTGAATGGACAGAACAGAAAGAGGTTTCACAGAATGGTTCCGTGTAGTTTTTATTTGCAGATATTTCTTTCTCCACTATAGGCTCCTTAGCGCTCAGAATGTCAACTTGCAGTTTCTACAGAAAGAGTGTTTCAGAACTGCTCAATCAAAAGTAAGCTTCAGCTCTGTAAGTTTAATTCACAGAACAGAAAGATGTTTCACAAAATGGTTCTGTGTACTTTTTATTTGAAGATATACCTTTTTGCACTATAGGCCCTTTAGCGCTCAGAATGTCAACTTGCAGTTTCTACAGAAAGAGTGTTTCAGAACTGCTAAAACAAAAGTAAGCTTCAACTCTGTAAGCTGAATGGACAGAACAGAAAGAAGTTTTACATAATTCTTCTGTGTAGATTTTATTTGAAGATATTTCTTTTTCCACTATGGGCCCTTTAGCGCTCAGAAATTCCATTGCAGTTTCTACAGAAAGAGTGTTTCAGAACATCTCAACCAATAGTAAGCTTCAGCTCTGTTAGTTGAATGCACAGAAGAGAAAGAAGTTTCACAGAATGCTTCTGTGTAGTTTTATTTGAAGATAATCCTTTTTCCAGTATAGGCCGCTTAGCGTTCTGAATGTCCACTTCCAGTTTCTACAGAAAGCGTGTTTCAGAACTGCTCTAACAAAAGTAAACTTCTACTCTGTTAGTTGAATGCACAGAACAATAACAAGTTTCAAGGAATGCTTCTGTGCAGTTTTTATTCGGAGATATTACTTTTTCCACTTTAGGCCCCTTAGCGCTCAGATTGTCCACCTGCAGTTTCTATGGAAAGGTGTTTCAGAACTGGTCAGTCAAAAGTAAGCTTCAACTCTGTAAGTTTAATGCACAGAACAGAAAGAAGTTTCACAAAATGCTTCTGTGTAGTTTTTATTTGAAGATATTCCTTTTTCCACTATAGGCCCCTTAGCGCTCAGAATGTCCACATGCAGTTTCTATGAAAATGTGTTTCAGAACTGCTCAATCAAAAGTAAGCTTCATCTCTGTAAGATTAAACCACAGAACAGAGAGAAGTTTCACAAAATGCTTCTGCGTAGTTTTTATTTGAAGATATTCCTTTTTCCGCTATAGGCCCTTTAATGCTCAGAATGTCAACTTGCAGTTTTTACAGAAAGAGTCTTTGAGAACTGCTCAATCAAAAGTAAGCTTCAAATCTGTTAGTTGAATGGACAGAACAGAAAGAAGTTTCACAGAATGCTTCTCTGTAGTTTTTATTTGAAGATTTTCCTTTTTCCAATATAGGCCGGTTAGCGCCCGAAAGTCCATCTGCAGTTTCAACAGAGTGTTTCAGAACTGCTCAACCAATAGTAAGCTTCAGCTCTTTTAGATGAATGGACTGACCCGAAAGGAGTTTCACAGAATGCTTCTGTGTAGTTTTTATTTGAAGATATTCCTTTTTCCATTATAGGCCCCTTAGCTTTCAGAATGTCCACTTGCAGTTTCTACAGAAAGAGTGTTTCAGAACTGCTCAATCAAAAATAAACCTCAACTCTGTTAGTTGAATGCACAGAACAGTAACAAGTTTCACAGAATGCTTCTGTGTAGTCTTTATTTGGAGATATTTCTTTTTCCACTATAGGCCCCTTAGTGTTCACCTGTCCACCTGCAGTTTCTACAGAAAGGTGTTTCAGAACTGCTCAATCAAAAGTAAGCTTCAACTCTGTTAGCTGAATGCACAGAACAGAAAGAAGTTTCACAGAATGGTTCTGTGTAGTTTTTATTTGGAGATATTTCTTTCTCCACTATAGGCTCCTTAGCACTCAGAATGTCAACTTGCAGTTTCTACAGAAAGAGTGTTTCAGAACTGCCCACTCAAAAGTAAGGTTCAACTCTGTAAGTTTAATGCACAGAACAGAAAGAAATTTCGCAAAATGCTTCTGTGTAGTGTTTATTTGAAGATATTCCTTTTTCCACTATAGGCCCCTTAGCGCTCCGAAAGTCCACTTGCAGTTTCTACAGAAAGAGTGTTTCAGAACTCCTCAGTCAAAAGGATGCTTCAACTCTGTAAGTTTAATGCACAGAACTGAAGGAAGTTTCACAGAATGCTTCTATGTAGTTTTTATTTGAAGATATTTCTTTTTTCACTATAGGCCCATTAGCTCTCCGAAAGTCCACCTGCAGTTTCTACAGAAAGAGTGTTTCGGAACTCTTCAACCAATAGTAAGCTTCAGCTCTGTTAGTTGAATGCACAAAACAGAAAGAAGTTTCACAGAATGCTTCTGTGTAGATTTATTTGAAGATAATCTTTTTTCCACTATAGCCCCCTTACCGTTCAGAATGTCCATTTGCAGTTTCTACAGAAAGAGTGTTTCAGAACTGCTCAATCAAAAGTAACATTCAAATCTGTAAGTTTAATGCACAGAACAGAAAGAAATTTCACAAAATGCTTCTGTGTAGTTTTTATTTGAAGATATTCCTTTTTCCACTATAGGCTCCTTAGCGCTCCGAAAGTCCAATTGCAGTTTCTACAGAAAGAGTGTTTCAGAACTGCTCAGTCAAAAATAAGCTTCAACTCTGTAAGTATAATGCACAGAACAGAGAGAAGTTTCACAAAATGCTTCTGCTTAGTTTTTATTTGAAGATATTCCTTTTTCCACTATAGGCCCTTTAGCGCTCAGAATGTCAACTTGCAGTTTCTACAGAAAGAGTGTTTCAGAACTGCTCAATCAAAAGTAAGCTTCAACTCTGTCATTTGAATGGAGAGAACAGAAAGAAGGTTCACAGAATGCTTCTGTGTAGTTTTTATTTGAAGATATCCCTTTTTCCACTATAGACCCTTGAGCGCAAGGAATGTCAACTTCCAGTTTCTACAGAAAGAGTGTTTCAGAAGTGCACAATTAAAAGTAATTTTCAACTCTGTTAGTTGAAAGGGCAGAACAGAAAGAAGTTTCACTGAATGCTTCTGTGTAGTTTATATTTGAAGATATTCCTTTTTCCACTATAGGCCCCTTAGCGCTCAGATAGTCCACTTGCAGTTTCTACAGAAAGAGTGTTTCAGAACTGCTCAGTCAAAAGTAAGCCTCAACTCTGTAAGTTTAATGCACAGAACAGAGAGGAGTTTCACAAAATGCTTCTGCGTAGTTTTTATATGAAGATATTCCTTTTTCCACTATAGGCCCTTTAGCACTGAGAATGTCAACTTGCAGTTTTTATACAAAGAGTGTTTCAGAACTGCTCAATCAAATGTATGCATCAACTCTGTTAGTTGAATGGACAGAACAGAAAGAAGTTTCACAGAATGCTTCTGTGTAGTTATTTGAAGATGTTCCTTTTTCCACTATAGGCCCTATAGCGCTCAAAATGTCAACTTGCAGTTTCTACAGAAAGAGTGTTTCAGAACTGCCCTATCAAAAGTAAGCTTCACCTCTGTTAGTTGAATTGACAGAACAGAAAGAAGTTTCACAGAATGTTTCTGTGTAGTTTTATTTGAAGATATTCCTTTTTGCACTATAGGCCCGTTAGCGCTAGGAAAGTCCACCTGCAGTTTCTACAGAAAGAGTGTTTCAGAACTGCTCCACCAATAGTAAGCTTCAGCTCTGTTAGTTGAATGCACAGAACAGAAAGAAGTTTCACAAAATGCTTCTGTGTAGTTTTTATTTGAAGATATTCCTTTTTCCACTATAGGCCCCTTAGCGCTCCAAATGTCCACTTGCAGTTTCTACAGAAAGAGTGTTTCAGAACTGCCCTATCAAAAGTAAACTTGAACTCTGTTAGCTGAATGCACAGAACAGTAACAAGTTTCAAAGAATGCTTCTGTGTAGTTCTTATTTGGAGATATTTCTTTTTCCACTATAGGCCCCTTAGCGCTCAGAATGTCCACTTGCTCTTTCTACAGAAAGGTGTTTCAGAACTGCTCAGTCAAAAGTAAGCTTCAACTCTGTAAGTTTAATGCAGAGAACAGAGAGATGTTTCACAAAATTCTTCTGCCTAGTTTTTATTTGAAAATATTACTTTTTCCAATATAGGCCCTTAAGCACTCAGAATTTCAACTTGCAGTTTTTACAGAAAGAGTGTTTCAGAACTGCTCAATCAAAAGTACGCTTTAACTCTGTTAGTTGAATGGACAGAACAGAAAAGTTTCACAGAATGCTTCTGTGTAGTTTTTATTTGAAGATATTCCTTTTTCCACTATAGGCCCATTAGCGCTCCGAAAGTCCACCTGCAGTTTCTACAGAAAGAGTGTTTCAGAACTGCTCAACCAATTGTAAGCTTCAGCTCTGTTAGTTGAATGCACAGAACAGAAAGTAGTTTCACAGAATGCTTCTGTGTAGATCTATTTGAAGATATTCCTTTTTCAACTATAGGACCCTTAGCGTTCAGAATGTCCACATGCAGTTCCTAAAGAAAGAGTGTTTCAGAACTGCTCAGTCAAAAGTAAACTTGAACTCTGTTAGCTAAATGCACAGAACAGTAACAGGTTTCACAGAATGCTTCTGTGTAGTGTTTATTTGGAGATATTTCTTTTTCCACTATAGGCCTCTTAGGGCTCAGAATGTCCACCTGCAGTTTCTACAGAAAGGATTTTCAGAACTGTTCAATCAAAAGTAAGCTTCAACTCTTTTAGCGGAATGCACAGAATAGAAAGAAGTTTCAGAGAAAGCTTCTGTGATGTTTTTATTTGAAAATATCCCTTTTTCCACTATAGGCCCTTTAGCATACGGAATGTCAACTTCCAGTTTCTACAGAGAGAGTGTTTCAGAACTGCACAATCAAAAGTATGCTTCTATTCTGATAGTTGAAAGGACAGAAGAGAAAGAAGTTTCACTGAATGCTTCTTTTTAGTTTATATTTGGAGATATTCCTTTTTCCACTGTAGGCCCCTTAGCGCTCCGAATGTCCACTTGCAGTTTCTACAGAAAGAGTGTTTCAGAACTGCACAATGAAAAGTAAACTTCAACTCTGTTAGTTGAATGGACAGAACAGAAAGAGGTTTCACAGAATGGTTCCGTGTAGTTTTTATTTGCAGATATTTCTTTCTCCACTATAGGCTCCTTAGCGCTCAGAATGTCAACTTGCAGTTTCTACAGAAAGAGTGTTTCAGAACTGCTCAATCAAAAGTAAGCTTCAGCTCTGTAAGTTTAATTCACAGAACAGAAAGATGTTTCACAAAATGGTTCTGTGTACTTTTTATTTGAAGATATACCTTTTTGCACTATAGGCCCTTTAGCGCTCAGAATGTCAACTTGCAGTTTCTACAGAAAGAGTGTTTCAGAACTGCTAAAACAAAAGTAAGCTTCAACTCTGTAAGCTGAATGGACAGAACAGAAAGAAGTTTTACATAATTCTTCTGTGTAGATTTTATTTGAAGATATTTCTTTTTCCACTATGGGCCCTTTAGCGCTCAGAAATTCCATTGCAGTTTCTACAGAAAGAGTGTTTCAGAACATCTCAACCAATAGTAAGCTTCAGCTCTGTTAGTTGAATGCACAGAAGAGAAAGAAGTTTCACAGAATGCTTCTGTGTAGTTTTATTTGAAGATAATCCTTTTTCCAGTATAGGCCGCTTAGCGTTCTGAATGTCCACTTCCAGTTTCTACAGAAAGCGTGTTTCAGAACTGCTCTAACAAAAGTAAACTTCTACTCTGTTAGTTGAATGCACAGAACAATAACAAGTTTCAAGGAATGCTTCTGTGCAGTTTTTATTCGGAGATATTACTTTTTCCACTATAGGCCCCTTAGCGCTCAGATTGTCCACCTGCAGTTTCTATGGAAAGGTGTTTCAGAACTGCTCAGTCAAAAGTAAGCTTCAACTCTGTAAGTTTAATGCACAGAACAGAAAGAAGTTTCACAAAATGCTTCTGTGTAGTTTTTATTTGAAGATATTCCTTTTTCCACTATAGGCCCCTTAGCGCTCAGAATGTCCACCTGCAGTTTCTATGAAAATGTGTTTCAGAACTGCTCAATCAAAAGTAAGCTTCATCTCTGTAAGATTAAACCACAGAACAGAGAGAAGTTTCACAAAATGCTTCTGCGTAGTTTTTATTTGAAGATATTCCTTTTTCCACTATAGGCCCTTTAATGCTCAGAATGTCAACTTGCAGTTTCTATAGAAAGAGTGGTTCAGAACTGCTCAATCAAAGGTAAGCTTCAACTCTGTCAGTTGAATGGACACAACAGAAAGAAGTTTCACAGAATGCTTCTGTGTAGTTTTTATTTGAAGATATTCCTTTTTCCACTATAGGCCCATTAGCGCTCCGAATGTTCACCTGCAGTTTCTACAGAAAGAGTGTTTCAGAACTGCTCAACCAATAGTAAGCTTCAGCTCTGTTAGCTGAATGCACAGAACAGAAAGTAGTTTCACAGAATGCTTCTGTGTAGTTTTATTTGAAGATATTCCTTTTTCCAATATAGGCCCCTTAGCTTTCAGAATGTTCACCTGCAGTTTCTATAGAAAGAGTGTTTCAGAACTGCTCAATCAAAAATAAACTTCAACTCTGTTAGTTGAATGCACAGAACAGTAACAAGTTTCACAGAATGCTTCTGTGTAGTTTTTATTTGGAGATATTTCTCTTTCCACCTTAGGCCCCTTAGTGTTCAAAATGTCCACCTGCAGTTTCTACAGAAAGGTGTTTCAGAACTGCTCAATCAAAAGTAAACTTCAACTCTGTTAGCTGAATGCACAGAACAGAAAGAAGTTTCAGAGAATGCTTCTGTGTTGTTTTTATTTGAAGATATCCCTTTTCCACTATAGGCCCTTTAGCACACGGAATGTCAACTTCCAGTTTGTACAGAGAGAGTGTTTCAGAACTGCTCAATCAAAAGTAAGCTTCTACTCTGTTAGTTGAAAGGACAGAACAGAAAGAAGTTTCACTGAATGCTTCTGTGTAGTTCATATTTGAAGATATTTGTTTTTCCACTATAGGCCCCTTAGCGCTCCGAAAGTCCACTTGCACTTTCCACAGAAAGAGTGTTTCAGAATTGCGCAATGAAAAGTAAAGTTGAACTCTGTCAGTTGAATGCACAGAACAGAAAGAAGTTTCACAGAATGGTTCTGTGTAGTTTTTATTTGGAGATATTTCTTTCTCCACTATAGGCCCTTTAGCGCTCATAATGTCAACTTGCAGTTTCTACAGAAAGAGTGTTTCAGAACTGCTCACTCATAAGTAAGGTTCAACTCTGTAAGTTTAATGCACAGAACAGAAAGAAATTTCACAAAATACTTCTGTGTAGTTTTTATTTGAAGATATTCCTTTTTCCACTATAGGCCCCTTAGCGCTCCGAAAGTCCACTTGCATTTTCTACAGAAAGAGTGTTTCAGAACTCCTCAGTCAAAAGTAAGGTTCAACTCTGTAAGTTTAATGCACAGAACTGAAAGAAGTTTCACAGAATGCTTCTATGTAGTTTTTATTTGAAGATATTTCTTTTTTCACTATAGGCCCATTAGCGCTCCGAAAGTCCACCTGCAGTTTCTTCAGAAAGAGTGTTTCAGAACTCCTCAACCAATAGTAAGCTTCAGCTCTGTTAGTTGAATGCACAGAACAGAAAGAAGTTTCACAGAATGCTTCTGTCTAGATTTATTTGAAGATACTCCTTTGTCCACTGTAGCCCCCTTACCGTTCAGAATGTCCATTTGCAGTTTCTACAGAAAGAGTGTTTCAGAACTGCTCAATCAAAAGTAACCTTCAAATCTGTAAGTTTAATGCACAGAACCGAAAGAAGTTTCACAAAATGCTTCTGCGTAGTTTTTATTTGAAGATATTCCTTTTTCCACTATAGGCCCCTTAGCCTTGAGAATGTCCACTTGCAGTTTCTACAGAAAGAGTGTTTCAGAACTGCTAAATCAAAAGTTAACTTCAACTCTGTTAGTTGAATGCACAGAACAGTAACAAGTTTCACAGAATGCTTCTGTGTAGTTTTTATTTGGAGATATTCCTTTCTCCACTATACGCTCCTTAGCGCTCAGGATGTCAACTTGCAGTTTCTACAGAAAGAGTGTTTCAGAACTGCTCAATCAAAGTAAACTTCAACTCTGTTAGTTGATTGCACAGAACAGTAACAAGTTTCACAGAATGTTTCTGTGTAGTTTTTATTTGGAGATATTTCTTTTTCCATTATAGGCCCCATAGCGCTCAAATGACCACCTGCAGTTTCTACAGAAAGGAGTTTCAGAACTGCTAAATCAAAAGTAAACTTCAAATCTGTTAGTTGAATGCACAGAACAGTAACAAGTTTCACAGAATGCTTCTGTGTAGTTTTTATTTGGATATATTTCTTTTTCCACTCTGGGCCCCTTAGCGCTCAATTTGTCCACCTACAGTTTCTACAGAGAGGTGTTTCAGAACTGCTCAATCAAAGGTAAGCTTCAACTCTGTTAGCTGAATGCACAGAACAGAAGGATGTTTCAGAGAATGTTTCTCTGTTGTTTTTATTTGAAGATATAACTTTTTCCAATATAGGCCCCTTAGCATACGGAATGTCAACTTTCAGTTTGTACAGAGAGAGTGTTTCAGAACTGCTCAATCAAAAGTAAGCTTCTACTCTGTTAGTTGAATGGACAGAACAGAAAGAAGTTTCACTGAATGCTTCTGTGTAGTTTATATTTGAAGGTATTCCTTTTTCCACTATAGGCCCCTTAGCGCTGCGAATGTCCACTTGCAGTTTCTACAGAAAGCGTGTTTCAGAACTGCACAATGAAAAGTATACTTCAACTCTGTTAGTTGAATGCACAGAACAGAAAGAAGTTTCACAGAATGGTTCTGGGTAGTTTTTATTTGGAGATATTCCTTTCTCCACTATAGGCTGCTTAGCGCTCAGAAAGTCAACTTGCAGTTTCTACAGAAACAGTGTTTCAGAACTGCTCAATCAAAAGTAAGCTTCCACTCTCTAAGATTAATGCAAAGAACAGAAAGAAGTTTCACTGAATGCTTCTGTGTAGTTTTTATTTGAAGATATTTCTTTTTCCACTATCGGCCCATTAGCGCTCCGAAAGTCCATCTGCAGTTTCTAAAGAAAGAGTGTTTCAGAACTGCTCAACCAATAGTATGCTTCAGCTCTGTTAGTTGAATGCACAGAACAGAAAGAAGTTTCACAGAATGCTTCTGTGTAGTTTTTATTTGGAGATACAACTTTTTCCACTGTAGGCCCCTTAGCGCACAGAATGTCCACCTGCAGTTTCTACAGAAAGGTGTTTCAGAACTGCTCAATCAAAAGTAAGCTTCAACCCTGTTAGCTGAATGCACAGAAAAGAAAGAAGTTTCAGAGAATGCTTCTGTGTTGTTTTTATTTGAATATATCCCTTATTCCACTATGGGTCTTTTAGCATACGGAATGTCAACTTCCAGTTTCTACAGAGAGAGTGTTTCAGACTGCTCAATCAAAAGTAAGCTTCAACTCTGTTAGTTGAAAGGACAGAACAGAAAGAAGTTTCACTGAATGCTTCTGTGTAGTTTTTAATTGAAGATATTCCTTTTTCCAATATAGGCCCGTTAGCGCTCCGAAGGTCCACTTGCAGTTTCTACAGAAAGAGTGTTTCAGAACTGCTCAATCAAAAGTAAGCTTCAACTCTGTTAGTTGAATGCAGAGAACAGAAAGAAGTTTCACAGAATGCTTCTGTGCAGTTTATCTATGAAGGTATTCCTTTTTCCACTATAGGCAACTTAGTGCTCCGAATGTCCACTTGCTGTTTCTAAAGAAAGTGTGTTTCAGAACTAGTCAATCAAAAGTAAGATTCAAACCTGTTATTTGAATGCACAGAACAGAAAGAAGTTTCACAGAATGCTTCTGTGTAGTTTTTATATGGAGATATTCCTTTTTCCACTACAGGCCCCTTAGCGCTCAGATTGTACACCTGCAGTTTCTAGAGAAAGGTGTTTCAGAACTGCTCAATGAAAAGTAAGCTTCAACTCTGTTAGCTGAATTCACAGAAAAGAAAGACGTTTCAGAGAAGGCTTCTGTGTAGTTTTTATTTGAAGATATCCCTTTTTAAACTATAGGCCCTTTAGCATACGGATTGTCAACTTCCAGTTTCTATATAGAGAGTGTTTCAGAACTGCGCAATCAAAAGTAAGCTTCAACTCTGTTAGTTGAAAGGACAGAACAGAAAAAAGTTTCACTGAATGCTTCTGTGTAGTTTATATTTGAGGATATTCCTTTTTCCACTATAGGCCCCTTAGCCCTCCGGTTGTCCTCTTGCAGTTTCTACAGAAAGAGTGTTTCAGAACTTCTCAATGAAATGTAAGCTTCATCTCTGTTAGTAGAATGTACAGAACAGAAAGAAGTTTCACAGAATTGTTCTGTGTAGTTTTTATTTAAAGATATCCCTTTTTCCACTACAGGCCATTGAGCGCACGGAATTTCAACTTCCAGTTTCAACAGAAAGAGTGTTTTAGAACTGCACAATCAAAAGTATGCTTCAACTCTGTTAGTTGAATGCACAGAACAGAAAGAAGTTTCACAGAATGCTTCTGTGTAGTTTATATTTGAAGATATCCCTTTTTCCACTATAGGCCCTTTAGCGCACGGAATGTCAACTTCCAGTTACTACAGGGAGAGTGTATCAGAACTGCTCAATCAAATGTAAGTTTCAACTCTGTTAGTTGAAACTACAGAACAGAAAGAGGTTTCACTGAATGCTTCTGTGTAGTTTTCATTGGAAGATATTTGATTTTCCACCACAGGCCCCTTAGCGCTCCGAATGTCCACTTGCAGTTTCTACAGAAAGAGTGTTTCAGAACTGCTCAATCAAAAGTAAGCTTCAACTATGATAGTTGAATGCACAGAACAGAAAGAAGTTTCACAGAATGCTTCTGTGTAGTTTTTATTTGGAGATACTACCTTTTCTTGTATAGGCTCCTTAGCGCTCGGAATGTCATCTTGCAGTTTCTACAGAAAGAGTGTCTCAGAACTGCTCAATCAAAAGTCAGCTTCAACTCTGTTAGTTGAATGTACAGAACAGAAAGAAGTTTCACAGAATGCTTCTGTGTAGTTTTTATTTGAAGATATTCCTTTTTAAACTATGGGCCCCTTAGCATTCAGAATGTACTCTTGCAGTTTCTACAGAAAGAGTGTTTCAGAACTGCTCACTCAAAAGTAAGCTTCAACCCTGTTTGTTGAATGCTCAGAACAGTAACAAGTTTCACAGAATGCTTCTGTGTAGTTTTTATTTGGAGATATTGCTTTTTCCAGTATAAGCCCCTTAGCGCTCCTAATGTACACCTGCAGTTTCTACAGAAAGGGTGTTTCATAACTGCTAAATAAAAGGTAAGCTTCAACTCTCTTAGTGTAATGCACAGAAGACAAAGAATTTTCACAAAATTCTTCTGTGCGATTTTTATTTGAAGATATTCCTTTTTCCACTATAGGCCGTTTATTGCTCAGAATGTCAATTTGCATTTTGTACAGAAAGAGTCTTTCAGAACTGCTCAACCAATAGTAAGCTTCAGCTCTGTTTGTTGAATGCACAGAACAGAAAGAAGTTTCACAGAATGCTTCTGTGCAGTTTATATATGAATGTATTCCTTTTTCCACTATAGGCATCTTAGCGCTCCGAATATCCACTTGCTGTTTCTAAAGAAAGAGTGTTTCAGAACTGCTCAATCACAAGTAAGATTCAAACCTGTTATTTGAATGCACAGAACAGAAAGAAGTTTCACAGAATGCTTCTCTGTAGTTTTTATTTGGAGACATTACTTTTTCCACTATAGGCCCTTTAGTGCTCAGAATGTCAACTTGCAGTTTCCACAGAAAGAGAGTTTCAGAACTGCTCAATCAAAAGTAAGCTTGAACTCTGTTAGTTGAATGGACAGAACAGAAAGAAGTTTTACAGCATGCTTCTGTGTAGTTTTTATTTGAAGATATTCCTTTTTCCACTATAGGCCCTTTAGGGCTCTGAATGTCCACATGCAGTTTCTACAGAAAGAGTGTTTCAGAACTGCTCAACCATTAGTATGTTCCAGCTCTGTTAGTTGAATGCAGAGAACAGTAACAAGTTTCACAGAATGCTTCTGTGTGGTTTTTATTTGGAGATATTTCTATTTCCACTATAGGCCCCTTAGCGCTCAGACTGTCCATCTGCAGTTTCTACAGAAAGGTGTTTCAGAACTGCTCAATCAAAAGTAAGCTTCAACTCTGTCAGCTGAATGCACAGAACAGAAAGATGTTTCAGAGAATGCTTCTGTGTTGTTTTTATTTGAAGATATTCCTTTTTCCACTATAGGCCCTTTACCATACGGATTGTCAACTTCCAGTTTCTACAGAGAGAGTGTTTCAGAACTGCACAATCAAAAGTAAGCTTCTACTCTGTTAGTTGAAAGGACAGAACAGGAAGAAGTTTCACTGAATGCTTCTGTGTATTTTATATTTGAAGATATTACTTTTTCCACTATAGGCCCATTAGCGCTCCGAATGTCCACTTGCAGTTTCTACAGAAAGAGTGTTTCAGAACTGCAAAATGAAAATAAGCTTCAACTCTGTTAGTTGAATGCACAGAACAGAACGAAGTTTCACAGAATGGTTCTGTGTAGTTTTTATTTGAAGATATCACTTTTTCCACTATAGGACCTTGAGCCCAAGGAATGTCAACTTCCAGTTTCTACAGAAAGAGTGTTTCAGAAGTGCACAATCAAAAGTAAGCTTCAACTCTGTTAGTTGAAAGGGCAGAACAGAAAGAAGTTTCACTGAATGCTTCTGTGTAATTTTATTTGAAGATATTCCTTTTTCCACTATAGGCCCCTTAGCGTTCAGAATGTCCACTTGCAGTTTCTACAGAAAGAGTGTTTCAGAACTGCTCAGTCAAAAGTAAGCTTCAACTCTGTAAGTTTAATGCACAGAACAGAGAGAAGTTTCACAAAATGCTTCTGCGTAGTTTTTATTTGAAGATATACCTTTTTCCACTATAGGCCCTTTAGCACTCAGAATGTCAACTTGCAGTTTTTACAGAAAGAGTGTTTCAGAACTGCTCAATCAAAAGTAAGCTTCAACTCTGTTAGTTGAATTGACAGAACAGAAAGAAGTTTCACAGAATGCTTTTGTGTAGTTTTTATTTGAAGATATTCCTTTTTCCACTATAGACCCATTAGCGCTCCGAAAGTCCACCTGCAGTTTCCTCAGAAAGTATGTTTCAGAACTGCTCAACCAATAGTAAGCTTCAGCTCTGTTAGTTGAATGCACAGAACAGAAAGAAGTTTCACAGAATGCTTCTGTGTAGTTTTATTTGAAGATATTACTTTTTCCACTATAGGCCCCTTAGCGTTGAGAATGTCCACTTGCAGTTTCTACAGAAACAGTGTTTCAGAACTGCTCAATCAAAAGTAAACTTGAATTCTGTTAGCTGAATGCACAGAACAGTAACAAGTTTCACAGAATGCTTCTGTGTAGTTCTTATTTGGAGATATTTCTTTTTCTCCTATAGGCCCCTTAGCGCTCAGAATGTCCACTTGCAGTTTCTACAGAAAGGTTTTTCAGAACTGCTCAGTCAAAAGTAAGCTTCAACTCTGTAAGTTTAATCCACAGAACAGAAAGAAGTTTCACAAAATGCTTCTGTGTAGTTTTTATTTGAACATAAACCTTTTTCCACTATACGACCCTTAGCGCTCCGAATGTCCACTTGCAGTTTCTACAGAAAGAGTGTTTCAGAACTGCTCAGTCAAAAGTAAGCTTCCACTCTGTAAGTTTAAGCACAGAACAGAGAGAAGTTTCACAAAATGCTTTTGTGTAGCTTTTATTTAAAGATATTCCCTTTTCCATTATAGGCCCTTCAGCGCTCAGAATGTCAAGTTGCAGTTTCTATAGAAAGAGTGGTTCAGAACTGCTGAATCAAAAGTAAGCTTCAACACTGTCAGTTGAATGGGCAGAACAGAAAGAAGTTTCACAGAATGCTACTGTGTAGTTTTTATTTGAAGATATTCCTTTTTGCACTTTAGGCCCATTAGCGCTCCGAAATTCCATCTGTAGTTTCTACAGAAACAGTGTTTCAGAACTGCTCAACCAATAGTAAGCTTCAGCTCTGTTAGTTGAATGCACAGAACGAAAGTAGTTTCACAGAATGCTTCTGCGTAGTTAAATTTGAAGATATTCCTTTTTCCACTATAGGCCCCTTAGCTTTCAGAATGTCCACTTGCCGTTTCTACTGAAAGAGTGTTTCAGAACTGCTCAATCAAAAGTAAACTTCAACTCTCTTAGTTGAATGCACAGAACAGTAAAAAGTTTCACAGAACGCTTCTGTGTAGTTTTTATTTGGAGATATTTCTTTTTCCACTACAGGCCCCGTAGCTCTCAGACTGTCCACCTGCAGTTTCTACAGAAAGGTGTTTCAGAACTGCTCAATCAAAAGTAAACTTCAACTCTGTTATTTGAATTCACAGAACAGAAACAAGTTTCACAGAATGCTTCTGTGTAGTCTTTATTTGGAGATATTTCTTTTTCCACTATAGGCCCGTTAGCGCTCAGATTGTCCACCTGCAGTTTCTACAAAAATGTGTTTCAGAACTGCTCAATCAAAAGTAGGCTTCCACTCTGTTAGTTGAATGCACAGAACAGAAAGAAGTTTCAGAGAATTCTTCTGTGTAGTTTTTATTTGAAGATATCCCTTTTTCCACTTTAGGCCCTTTAGCATACGTAATGTCAACTTCCAGTTTCTACAGAGAGAGTGTTCCAGAACTGCTCCATCAAAAGTAAGCTTCTACCCTGTCTGTTGAAAGGACAGAACAGAAATAAGTTTCACTGAATGCTTCTGTGTAGTTTATATTTGAAGATATTTCTTTTTCCACTGTAGGCTCCTTAGTGCTCCAAAAGTCCACTTGCAGTTCCTACAGAAAGAGTGTTTCAGAACTGCTCAATCAAAAGTAAGCTTCAACTCTGTAAGTTTAATGCATAGAACAGAAAGAAGTTTCACAGAATGCTATTGTGTAGTTTTTATTTGAAGGTACTCCTTTTTCTACTATAGGCCCATTAGGGCTCAGAAAGCCCACCTGCAGTTTCTACAGAAAGAGTGTTTCAGAACTGCTCAACCAGTAGTAAGCTTCAGCTCTGTTAGTTGAATGCACAGAACAGAAAGAAGTTTCACAGAATGCTTCTGTGTAGTTTTTCTTTGGAGACATTACTTTTTCCACTATAGGCCCCTTAGCACTCAGAATGTCCACCTGCAGTTTCTACAGAAAGGTGTTTCAGAACTGCTCAGTCAAAAGTAAGCTTCAACTCTGTTAGTTGAATGGACAGAACAGAAAGAAGTTTCACTGAATGCTTCTGTGTAGTTTATATTTGAAGATATTCCTTTTTCCACTATAGGCCCCTTAGCGCTCTGAATGTCCACCTGCAGTTTCTACAAAAAGAGTTTTTCAGAACTGCTCAATGAAAAGTAAGCTTCAACTCTGTTAGTTGAAAGCACAGAACAGAAAGAAGTTTCACAGAATGGTTCTGTGTAGTTTTTATTTGGAGATATTTCTTTTTCCACTATAGGCCCTTTAGCGCTCAGAATGTCCACTTGCAGTTTCTACAGAAAGAGTGTTTCAGAACTGCTCAATCAAAACTAAGTTTCAACTCTGTAAGTTTAATGCAAAGAACAGAAAGAAGTGTGACAAAATGCTTTTGTGTAGTTTTTATTTGAAGGTATTCCTTTTTCCACTAAAGGCCCATTAGCGCTCCGAAAACCCACCTGCAGTTTCTACAGAAAGAGTGTTTCAGAACTGCTCAATCAAAAGTAATCTTCAACTATATTAGTTGAATAGACAGAACAGAAAGAAGTTTCACAGAATGCTTCTGTGTAGTTTTTATTTGGAGATATTACTTTTACCACTATAGGCCCCTTAGCGCTCCGAATTTCCACATGCAGTTTCTACAGAAAGGGTGTTTCAGAACTGATGAATCAAAAGTAACCTTCAACTCCGGTAGTTGAATGCACAGAACAGAAAGAAGTTTCACAGAATTCTTCTGTGTAGTTTTTATTTGAAGATATCCATTTTTCCACTTTAGGCCATTTAGCGCTCGGAATGTCAACTTGCATTTTCTACAGAAAGAGTGTTTCAGAAGTGCTCTATCAAAAGTAAGCTTCAACTCTGTTAGTTGAATGGACAGAACAGAAAGAAGTTTCACAGAATGCTTCGGTGTAGTTTTTATTTGAAGATATCGCTTTTTCCACTCTAAGGCACTTTGTGCTCCGAATGTCCACTTGCAGTTTCTACAGAAAGAGTGTTTCAGAACTGCTCAATCAAAAGTAAGCTTCAACTCTGTTAGTTGAATGGGCAGAACAGAAAGAATTTTCACAGAATGCTTCTGTGTAGTTTTTATCTGAAGTTATCCCTTTATCCACTCTCCGCCTTTCAGCGGTCGGAATGTCTACTTGGAGTTTCTACAGATAGAGTGTTTCAGAACTGCTCAATAAAATGTCAGCTTCAACTCTATTACTTGAATGGACAGAAGAGAAAGAAGTTTCACAGAAAGCTCTGTGTAGTTTTTATTTGAAAATATACCATTTTCCACTATAGGCCAGTGAGCACTCGGAATGTCAACTTGCAGTTTCTACAGAAAGAGTGTTTCAGAACTGCTCAATCAAGAGTAAGCTTCATCTCTGTTAGTTGAATGGACAGAACAGAAAGAAGTTTCACAGAATTCTTCTGTCTAGTTTTTATTTGAAGATATTCCTTTTTCCACTGTAGTCCACTTAGCGCTCCAATGTCCACTAGCAGTTTCTGGAGAAAGAGTGTTTCAGAACTGGTCAATCAAAAGACAGATTCAACTCTGTTAGTTGAATTGACAGAACAGAAAGAAGTTTCACAGAATGCTTCTGTGTAGTTTTTATTTGAAGATATCCCTTTTTCCACTACAGGCCATTTAGCGCACGGAATGTCAGCTTCCAGTTTCTACAGAAAGTGTGTTTCAGAAACCCACAATCAAAAGTAAGCTTCAACTCTGTTAGTTGAAAGGAGAGAACAGAAATAAGTTTCACTGAATGCTTCTGTGTAGTTTTAATTTGAAGATATTGCTTTTTCCACTAGAGGCCCCTTAGCGCTCCGAATATCCACTTGGAGTTTCTACACAAAGAGTGTTTCAGAACTGCTCAACAAAAAGTAAGCTTCAACTCTGTTAGTTGAATGCACAGAACAGAAAGAACTTCCACAGAATGCTTCTGTACAGTTTTTATTTGGAGATATATGTTTTTCTACTATAGGCTCCTTAGCACTCGGAATGTCAACTTGCAGTTTCTACAGAAAGAGTGTTTCATAACTGCTCAATCAAAAGTAAGCTTCAACTCTATTAGTTGAATGGGCAGAACAGAAAGAAGTTTCACAGAATGCTTCTGTGTAGTTATTATTTGAGGATATCCTTTTTTCCACTATAGGCCCTTTAGCGCACGGAATGTCAACTTCCAGTTTCTACAGAGAGAGTGTTTCAGAACTGCTCAATCAAAAGTAAGCTTCAACTCTGTTAGTTGAAAGGACAGAAGAGAAAGTAGTTTCACTGAATGCTTCTGTGTAGTTTTTATTTGAAGATATTCCTTTTTCCACTATAGGCCCCTTAGATCTCGGAATTTCCACTTGCAGTTTCCACAGAAAGAGTGTTTCAGAACTGCTCTATCAAAAGTAAGCTTCAACTCTGTGAGTTGAATGCACAGAACTGAAAGTAGTTTCACAGAATGCTTCTGTGTAGTTTTTATTTGAAGATATTTCTTTTTCCACTATAGGCCCCATAGGGTTCAGAATATCCACTTGCAGTTTCTACAGAAATAGTGTTTCAGAACTGCTCAATCAAAAGTAAGCTTCAACTGTGTTAGTTGAATGCACAGAACACAAAGAAGTTTCACAGAATGCTTCTGTGTAGTTTTTATTTGAAGATATTCTATTTTCCAATTTAGGCCCCTAATTGCTCCAAATGTCGACTTGCAGTTTCTACAGAAAGAGTGTTTCAGAACTGCTGAATCAAAAGTAAGCTTCAAATCTGTTAGTTGAATGCACAGAACAGAAAGAAGTTTCACAGAATGTTTCGTTGTAGTTTTTATTTGGAGATATTACTTTTTCCACTATAGGCTCCTTAGCGCTGGGAATGTCAACTTGCAGTTTCTACAGAAAGAGTGTTTCAGAACTGCTCAATCAAATGTAAGCTTCAACTCTGTTTGTTGAATGGACAGAACAGAAAGAAGTTTCACAGAATGCTTCTGTGGTTTTTATTTGAATATATTCCTTTTTCCGCTATAGGCCCCTTTGCTTTCATAATGTCAACTTGCAGTTTCTTCAGAAAGAGAGTTTTAGAACTGCTCAATCAAAAGTTAGCTACAACCCTGTTAGTTGAATGCACAGAACAGAAAGAAGTTTCACAGAATGCTACTGTGTAGTTTTTATTTGGACATATTACTTTTTCTACTATAGGCTCCTTAGCAATCGGAATGTGAACTTGCAGTTTCTACAGAAAGAGTGTTTCAGAACTGCTCAATCAAAAGTAATCTTCAACTATGTTAGTTGAATGCACAGAACAGAAAGAAGTTTCACAGAATGCTTCTGTGTAGTTTTTATTTGCAGATATTACTTTTACCACTATAGGCCCCTTAGCGCTCCGAATGTCCACATGCAGTTTCTACAGAAAGGGTGTTTCAGAACTGCTCAATCAAAAGTATCCTTCAACTTCATTAGTTGAATGCATAGAACAGAGAGAAGTTTCACAGAATTCTTCTGTGTAGTTTTTATTTGAATATATCCCTTTTTCCACTATAGGCCATTTAGCGCTCGGAATGTCAACTTGCAGTTTCTACCGAAAGAATGTTTCAGAAGTGCTCAATCTAAAGTAAGCTTCAACTCTGTTAGTTGAATGGAGAGAACAGAAAGAAACTTCACACAATGCTTCTGTGTAGTTTTTATTTGAAGATATCCCTTTTTCCACTCGAAGCCCCTTAGTGCTCCGAATGTCCACTTGCAGTTTCTCCAGAAAGAGTGTTTCAGAACTGCTCAATCAAAAGTAAGCTTCAACTCTGTTAGTTGAATGCACAGAACAGAAGGATGTTTCACAGAATGCTTCTGTGCAGTTTTTATTTGGAGATATTACTTTTTCCATTATAGGCCCCTTAGCGCTCCGAATGTCCTACTGCAGTTTCTACAGAAAGGGTGTTTCATAACTGCTCAATCCAAAGTAAGCTTCAACTCTGTTAGTTTAATGCACAGAACAGAAAGAAGTTTCACAAAATGCTTCTGTGTAGTTTTTATTTGGAGATATTACTTTTTCCACTATAGGCCCTTTAGCGGTGGGAATGTCAAGTTGGAGTTTCTACAGAAAGAGTGTTTCAGAAGTGCTCAATCAAAAGTAACCTTCAACTCTGTTAGTTGTATGCACAGGACAGAAAGAAGTTTCACAGACTTTTTCTGTGTAGTTTTTATTTGAAGGTATCCCTTTTTCCACTATAGGCCATTTAGCGCTCGGAATGTCAACTTGCAGTTTCTCCGAAAGAGTGTTTCTGAAGTGCTCAATCAAAAGTAAGCTTCATAGTTGTTGGACATTTGGGTTGGTTCCAACTCTTTGCTATTGTGAATAGTGCCGCAATAAACATACGTGTGCATGTGTCTTTATAGCAGCATGATTTATAGTCCTTTGGGTATATACCCAGTATTGGGATGGCTGGGTCAAATGGTATTTCTAGTTCGAGATCCCTGAGGAATCGCCACACTGACTTCCACAATGGTTGAACTAGTTTACAGTCCCACCAACAGTGTAAAAGTGTTCCTATTTCTCCACATCCTCTCCAGCACCTGTTGTTTCCTGATTTTTTTAATGATGGCCATTCTAACTGGTGTGAGATGGTATCTCACTGTGGTTTTGATTTGCATTTCTCTGATGGCCAATGATGATGAGCATTTCTTCATGTGTTTTCTGGCTGCATAAATGTCTTCTTTTGAGAAGTGTCTGTTCATGTCCTCTGCCCACTTTTTGATGGGGTTGTTTGTTTTTTTCTTGTAAATTTGTTTGAGTTCATTATAGATTCTGGATATTAGCCCTTTGTCAGATGAGTAGGTTGCAAAAATTTTCTCCCATTCTGTAGGTTGCCTGTTCATTCTGATGATAGTTTCTTTTGCTGTGCAGAAGCTCTTTAGTTTAATGAGATCCCATTTGTCGATTTTGGCTTTTGTTGCCATTGCTTTTGGTGTTTTAGACATGAAGTCCTTGCCCACGCCTATGTCCTGAATGGTATTGCCTAAGATTTCTTGTAGGATTTTAATGGTTTTAGGTCTAACATATAAGTCTTTAATCCATCTTGAATTAATTTTTGTATAAGGTGTAAGGAAGGGATCCAGTTGCAGCTTTAAGAAAATGTGGCACATATACACCATGGAATACTATGCAGCCATAAAAAATGATGAGTTCGTGTCCTTTGTAGAGACATGGATGAAACTGGAAAACATCATTCTCAGTAAACTAACGCAAGAAGAAAAAACCAAACACCGCATGTTCTCTCTCATAGGTGGGAATTGAACAATGAGAACTCATGGACACAGGAAGGGGAACATCACACTCCGGGGACTGTTGTGGGGTGGGGGGAGGGGCGAGGGACAGCATCAGTAGATACACCTAATGCTAAATGACGAGTTAATGGGTGCAGGAAATCAAAATGGCACATGGATACATATGTAACAAACCTGCACATTGTGCATATGTACCTTAAAACCTAAAGTATAATAAAAATAAATTAAAAAATAAAAAACAACAAAACAAAACAAAAGTAAGCTTCAACACTGTTAGTTGAATGGACAGAACAGAAAGTAGTTTCACAGAATGCTTCGGTGTAGTTTTTATTTGAAGGTATAACTTTTTCCACTCTAAGCCCCTTAGTGCTCTGAATGTCCACTTGCAGTTTCTACAGAAAGAGTGTTTCAGAACTGCTCAATCAAAAGTAAGCTTCAATTCTGTTAGTTGAATGCACAGAACAGAAAGAAGTTTCACAGAATTCTTCTGTGTAGTATTTATTTGAAGATATCCCTTTTTCCACTGTAGGCCCTTTAGCACTCGGAATGTCAACTTTCAATTTCTACCGAAAGAGTGTTTCAGAACTGCTCAATCAAAAGTAAGCCTCAACTCAGTTGAATGGACGAACAGAAAGAAGTTTCACAGAATGCTTCTGTGTAGGTTTTATTTGAAGATATCCCTTTTTCCTCTCTAAGCCCCTTAGTGGTCGGAATGTCCACTTGCAGTTTATACAGAAAGAGTGTTTCAGAACTGCTCAATCAAAAGTAAGCTTCAACTCAGTTAGTTGAATGCGCAGAAGAGAAAGAATTTTCACAGAATGCTTCTGTGCAGTTTTTATCTGAAGATATCCCTTTATCCACTATTGGCCCTTTAGCGGTCGGAATATCAACTTGCAATTTCTACAGAGAGAGTGTTTCAGAACTGCCCAATCAAAAGTCAGCTTCAGCTCTGTTAGTTGAATGGACAGAAGAGAAAGAAGTTTCACAGAATGCGTCTGTGTAGTTTTTAATTGAAGATATTCCTTTTTCCACTATAGGCCCCTTAGCGCTCCGAATGTCCACTTGCAGTTTCTACAGAAAGAGTGTTTCAGAACTGCTCGATGAAAAGTAAGCTTCAACTCTGTTAGTTGAATGCACAGAACAGAAAGAAGTTTCACAGAATGCTTCTGTGTAGTTTTTATTTGGAGATATTTCTTTTTCCACTACAGGCTCCTTATCACTCTGAATATCAACCTGCAGTTTCCACAGAAAGAGTGTTTCAGAACTGCTCATTCAAAAGTCAGCTTCAACTCTGTTAGTTGAATGGACAGAAGAGAAAGAAGTTTCACAGAATGCTTCTGTGTTGTTTTTATTTGAAGATATTCCTTTTTCCACTATAGGACCCTTAGCGTTCAGAATGTCCACATGCAGTTTCTACAGAAAGAGGGTTTCAGAACTGCTCAATCAAAAGTAAGCTTCAACACTGTTAGTTGAATGCACAGAACAGAAAGAAGTTTCACAGAACGCTTCTGCGTAGTTTTTATTTGGAGATATTTCTTTTTCCACTATAGGCCCCTTAGCGCTCCAAATGTCCGCTTCCAGATTATACAGAAAGAGAGTTTCAGAACTGCTCAAGCAAAGGTAAGTTTTAACTATGTTAGTTGAATGCACAGAACAGAATGTCTTTTCACAGAATGCTTTTGTGTAGTTTTTATTTGAAAGTATACCTTTTTCCACTATAGGCCCCATAGCGTTCTGAATTTTCACTTCCAGGTCCTACAGAAAGACGTTTTCAGAACTGCTCAATCAAAAGTAAGCTTTAGATCTGTTTGTTGAATGCACAGAACAGAAAGAAGTTTCACAGAATGCTTCTGTGTAGTTTTTATTTGGTGATATTTCTTTTTGCACTGTAGGTCACTTAGCGCTCCGAATGTCCACTTGCAGTTTCTACAGAAAGGGTGTTTCAGAACTGTTCAATCAAAAGTAAGCTTCAAATTTGTTAGTTGAATGCACAGAACAGAAAGAACTTTCACAGAATGCTTCTGTGTAGGTTTTATTTGAAGATATCCCTTTTTCCACTATACGCCCTTTAGAGCTCCGAATGTCCACTTGCAGTTTCTACAGATAGAGTGCTTCAGAACTGCTCAATCAAAAGTAAGCTTCAACTCTGTTAGTTGAATGCGCAGAACAGAAAGAATTTTCACAGAATGCTTCTGTGTAGTTTTTATCTGAAGATATCCCTGTATCCACTATTGGCCCTTTAGCGGTCAGAATATCAACTTGCAATTTCTACACAAAGAGTGTCTCAGAACTGCCCAGTCAAAAGTCAGCTTCAACTCTGTTAGTTGAATGGACAGAACAGAATGAAATTTCACAGAATGCCTCTGTGTAGTTTTTATTTGAAGATATTACATTTTCAACTATAGGCACCTTAGCGCTCCGAATGTCCACTTGCAGTTTCTACAGAAAGAGTGTTTCAGAACTGCTCAATGAAAAGTAAGCTTTAGCTCTGTTTGTTGAATGCACAGAACAGAAAGAATTTTCACAGAATGCTTTGTGTAATTTTTATTTCGTGATATTTCTTTTTGCACTGTAGGACCCTTAGCGCTCTGAATGTCCACTTGCAGTTTCTACAGAAAGAGTGTTTCAGAAATGCTCAATCAAAAGTAAGCTTCAACTCTGTTAGTTGAATGCCCAGAACAGAAAGAACTTTCACAGAATGCTTCCGTGTAGTTTTTATTTGGAGATATTACCTTTTCTACTATAGGATCCTTAGCGCTCGGAATGTCAACTTGCAGTTTCTACAGAAATAGTGTTTCAGAACTGCTCAATCAAAAGTAAGCTTCAACTCTGTTAGTTGATTGCACAGTACAAAAAGTAGTTTCACAGAATGCTTCTCTGTAGTTTTTAGTTGGAGATATTACTTTTTCCACTGTAGGCCACTTAGCGCTCCGAATGTCCACTTGCAGTTTCTACAGAAAGGGTGTTTCAGAACTGTTCAATCAAAAGTAAGCTTCAAATTTGTTAGTTGAATGCACAGAATAGAAAGAACTTTCACAGAATGCTTCTGTGTTGGTTTTATTTGAAGATATCCGTTTTTCCACTATACGCCCCTTAGAGCTCCGAATGTCCACCTGCAGTTTCTACAGAAAGAGGGTTTCAGAACTGCTCATTCAAAAGTCAGCTTCAACTCTGTTAGTTGAATGCACAGAACAGAAAGTCTTTTCACAGAATGCTTTTGTGTAGTTTTTATTTGAAAGTATATCTTTTTCCACTATAGGCCCCATAGTGTTCTGAATTTTCACTTCCAGTTTCTACAGAAAGACGTTTTCAGAACTGATCAATCAAAAGTAAGCTTTAGCTCTGTTTGTTGAATGCACAGAACAGAAAGAAGTTTCACAGAATGCTTCTGTATAGGTTTTATTTGAAGATAACCCTTTTTCCACTATAGGCCCCTTAGCGCTCCGAATGTCCACCTGCAGTTTCTACAGAAAGGGTGTTTCATAACTGCTCAATCAAATGTAAGCTTCAACTGTTTTAGTTGAAGGCACAGAACAGAAAGGTGTTTCAAAGAATGCTTCTGTGTACTTTTTATTTGAAGATATTCCTTTTTCCACTATTGGCCCATTAGCGCTCCTAATGTCCACTTGCAGTTTCTACAGAAAGTGTGTTTCAGAACTGCTCACTGAAAAGTACGCTTCAAATCTGCTAGTTGAATGCACAGAACAGAAAGATGTTTCACAGAATGATTCTGTGTAGTTTTTATTCGAAGATATCCTTTTTTCCACTATAGGCCCTTTAGCGCAAGGAATGTCAACTACCAGTTTCTACAGAAAGTCTTTCAGAACTGCACAATCAAAAGTAAGGTTCAACTCTGTTAGTTGAAAGGATGGAAAAGAAAGAAATTTCACTGAATGCTTCTGTGTAGTTTTTATTTGAAGATATTCCTTTTTCCACTATTGGCCCCTTAGCGCTCCGAGTATCCATTTGCAGTTTATACAGAAAGAGTGTTTCATAACTGCTCAATCAAAAGTAAGCTTCAACTCTGTTAGTTGAATGCACAGAACAGAAGGAAGTTTCACAGAATGCTTCTGTGTCGTTTTTATTTGGAGATATTCCTTTTTCCACTGTAGGCCACTTAGCGCTCCGAATGTCCACTTGCAGTTTCTATAGAAAGGGTGTTTCATAACTGCACCATCTAAAGTAAGCTTCAAATCTGTTAGTTTAATGCACAGAACAGAAAGAAGTTTCACAAAATGCTTCTCTGTAGTTTTTATTGGAAGATATCCCTTTTTCCACTATAGGCCCTTTAGCGCTCGGAATGTCAACTTGCAGTTTCTACAGAAAGAGTGTTTCAGAACTGCTCAATCAAAAGTGTGCTTCAACACTGTTAGTTGAATGGACGGCACTGAAAGAAGTTCCACAGAATGCTTCTGTGTAGTTTTTATTTGAAGATACTCCTTTTTCCCCTATAGGCCCTTTAGCGCTCGGAATGTCCAATTGCAGTTTCTACAGAAAGAGTGTTTCAGAACTGCTCAATCAAAAGTAAGCTTCAATCTTGTTAGTTGAATGCACAGAACAGAAAGAAATTTCACAGAATGCTTAGGTGTAGTTTTTATTTGGAGATATTACTTTTTACACTATAGGCCCCTTCGCGCTCCGAATGTCCACCTGCAATTTCTACGGAAAGGGTGTTTCAGAACTGCTCAATCAAAAGTAAGCTTCAACTCTGTTAGTTTAATGCACAGAATAGAAAGGAGTTTCACAGAATGCTTCTGTGTAGTTTTTATTTGAAGATATCCCTTTTCCAATATAGGCCTTTAGCGCTCGGAATGTCAACTTTCAGTTTCTACCGAAAGAGTGCTTCAGAACTGCTCAATGAAAAGTAAGCTTTAGCTCTGTTTGTTGAATGCACAGAACAGAAAGAATTTTCACAGAATGCTTTGTGTAATTTTTATTTCGTGATATTTCTTTTTGCACTGTAGGACCCTTAGCGCTCTGAATGTCCACTTGCAGTTTCTACAGAAAGAGTGTTTCAGAAATGCTCAATCAAAAGTAAGCTTCAACTCTGTTAGTTGAATGCCCAGAACAGAAAGAACTTTCACAGAATGCTTCCGTGTAGTTTTTATTTGGAGATATTACCTTTTCTACTATAGGATCCTTAGCGCTCGGAATGTCAACTTGCAGTTTCTACAGAAATAGTGTTTCAGAACTGCTCAATCAAAAGTAAGCTTCAACTCTGTTAGTTGATTGCACAGTACAAAAAGTAGTTTCACAGAATGCTTCTCTGTAGTTTTTAGTTGGAGATATTACTTTTTACACTATAGGCCCCTTCGCGCTCCGAATGTCCACCTGCAATTTCTACGGAAAGTGTGTTTCAGAACTGCTCAATCAAAAGTAAGCTTCAACTCTGTTAGTCTAATGCACAGAATAGAAAGGAGTTTCACAGAATGCTTCTGTGTAGTTTTTATTTGAAGATATCCCTTTTCCAATATAGGCCTTTAGCGCTCGGAATGTCAACTTTCAGTTTCTACCGAAAGAGTGCTTCAGAACTGCTCAATCAAAAGTAAGCTTCAACTGTGTTAGTTGAATGGACAGAACAGAAAGAAGTTTCACAGAATGGTTCTGTATAGGTTTTATTTGAAGATATCCATTTTTCCACTATAGGCCCCTTAGCGCTCCGAATGTCCGCTTGCAGTTTCTACAGAAACAGTGTTTCAGAACAGCTCAATCAAAACAAAGCTGCAACTCTGTTAGTTGAATGCGCAGAACAGAAAGAATTTTCACAGAATGCTTCTGTGTAGTTTTTATCTGAATATATCCCTTTTTCCACTATAGGCCCCTTAGCGCTCCGAATGTCCACTTGAAGTTTCTACAGAAAGAGTGTTTCAGAACTGCTGAATCAAGAGCTTCAAGTCTGTTAGTTGAATGCAGAGAACAGAAGGAAGTTTCACAGAATGCTTCTGTGTAGTTTTTAATTGTAGATATTACTTTTTGCACCATAGGCTCCTTAGCGCTCGGAATGTCAACTTTCAGTTTCTACAGAAAGAGTGTTCCAGAACTGCTCAATCAAAAGTCAACTTCAACACTTTTAGTTGAATGGACAGAACAGAAAGAAGTTTCAGAGAATGCTTCTGTGTAGTTTTTATTTGAAGATATTCCTTTTTCCACTGTGGGCCCATTAGCCCTCCGGTTGTCCACTTGCAGTTTCTACAGAAAGGGTGTTTCAGAACTGCGCAATCAAAAGTAAGCTTCAACTCCGTTAGTTGAATGCACAGAACAGAGAGAAGTTTCACAGAATGCTTCTGTGTAGTTTTTGTTTGAAGATATCCCTTTTTCCACTATGGGCACTTTAGCGCTCGGAATGTCAACTTGCAGTTTCTACAGAAAGAGTGTTTCAGAACTGCTCAGTCAAAAGTAAGCTTCAACTCTGTTAGTTGATTGGAAAGAACAGAAAGAAATTTCTCAGAATGCTTCTGTGTAGTTTTTATTTGAAGATATCCCTTTTTCCACTATAGGCCTCATAGTGCTCTGATTATCCATTGCAGTTTCTATAGAAAGAGAGTTTCAGAACTGCTCAATCAAAAGTAAGCTTCAACTCTGTTAGTTGAATGCGCAGAACAGAAAGAAATTTCACAGAATGCTACTGTGTACTTTTTAGCTGAAGATATCCCATTATCCACCATAGGCAATTTAGCGGTCAGAATGTCAACTTGCAGTTTCTACAGAAAGACTGTTTCAGAACTGCTCAATCAAAAGTAAGCTTCAACTCTGTTAGTTGAAAGGACAGAACAGAAACAAGTTTCACAGAATGCTTCTGTGTAGTTTTTATTTGAAGATATTCCTTTTTCCCCAAAGGCCACTTAGCGCTCCGATTGTCCACTTGCAGTTTTTACAGAAAGGTTGTTTCAGAACTGCTCAATCAAAAGTAAGCTTCAACTTTGTTAGTTGAATGCACAGAACAGAAAGAAGTTTCACAGAATGCTTCTGTGTAGTTTTTATTTGTAGATATACCTTTTTCCAACAGTGGCCTTTAGCGCTCAGAATTTCAACTTGCAGTTTCTACACAAAGAGTGTTTCAGAACTGCTCAGTCAAAAGTAGCTTCAAATCTGTTAGTTGAATGGAGAGAACAGAAAGAAATTTCACAGAATGCTTCTGTGTAGTTTTTATCTGAAGATATCCCTTTATCCACTATAGGCCCTTTAGCGGACGGAATGTCAACTTGCAGTTTCCACAGAAAGAGTGTTTCAGAACTGCTCAATCAAAAGTAAGTTTCAATCCTGTTAGTTGAATGCACAGAACTGAAAGAGGTTTCACAGAATGCTTCTGTGTAGTTTTTATTTGGAGATATTCCTTTTTACACTATAGGCCCCTTAGCACTCCGAATGTCCACCTGCAATTTCTACGGGAAGGGTCTTTCATAACTGCTCAATCAAAAGTAAGCTTCAACTCTGTTAGTTTAATGGACAGAAAAGAAAGAATTTCACAGAATTCTTCTGTGTAGTTTTTATTTGAAGATATCCCTTTTTCCACTGTAGGCCCTTTAGCGCACGGAATGTCAACTTCCAGTTTCTACAGAAAGAGTGTTTCAGAACTGCTCAATCAAAAGTAAGCTTCAACTCTGTTAGTTGAATGGACAGAACAGAAAGTGGTTCCACAGAATGGTTCTGTGCAGTTTGTATTTGAAGATAGTCCTTTTTCCCCTATAGGCCCCATAGCGCTCAGAATGTCCACTTGCAGTTTCTACAGAAAGAGTGTTTCAGAACTGCTCAATCAAAAGTAAGCTTCAACTCTGTTAGTTGAATGCGCAGAACAGAAAGAATTTTCACAGAATGCTTCTGCGTAGTATTTATCTGAAGATATCCCTTTATTCATTTTATGCCGCTTAGCGGTCGGAATGTCAACTTGCAGTTTCTACAGAAAGAATGTTTCAGAACTGCTCAATCAAAGGTCAGCTTCAACACTGTTAGTTGAATGGACAGAACAGAAAGAAGTTTCACAGAATGCTTCTGTGTAGTTTTTATTTGGAGATATTTCTTTTTGCACTAAAGGCCGTTTAGCGCTCCGAATGTCCACTTGCAGTTTCCGCAGAAACAGTGTTTCAGAACTGCTCAATCATAAGTAAGCTTCAACTCTCTTTGTTAAATGCACAGAACAGAAAGAAGTTTCACAGAATGCTTCTGTGTAATTTTTATTTGAAGATATCCCTTTTTCCAGTATAGGCCCTTTAGAGCACGAAATATCAACTTCCAGTTTCTACAGAAAGAGTGTTTCAGAACTGCTCAATCAAAAGTAAGCTTCAACTCTGTTAGTTGAAAGGACAGAACAGAAAGAAGTTTCACTGAATGCTTCTTTGTAGTTTTTATTTGAAGATATTCCTTTTTCCACCATAGGACCCTTAGCGCTCCGAATATCCACCTGCAGTTTCTACAGAAAGAGTGTTTCAGAACTGCTCAATCAAAAGTAATCTTAAACCCTGTTAGTTGAATGCACAGAAGAGAAAGAAGTTTCACAGAATGCTTCTGTGTAGTTTTTATTTGGAGATATTACTTTTTCCACTATAGCCTCCTTAGTGATCGGAATGTCAACTTGCAGTTTCTACAGAAAGTGTGTTTCAGAAGTGCTCAATCAAAAGTCTGCTTCAACTCCGTTAGTTGAATGGACAGAACAGAAAGAAGTTTCACAGAATGCTTCTGTGTAGTTTTTATTTGAAGATATTTTTTTCCAATATTGGCCCCTTTGCGTTCAGAATTTCCCCTTACAGTTTCTACAGAAAGAGTGTTTCAGAACTGCTCAATCAAAGGTAAGCTTCAACTCTGTTAGTTGAATGCACAGAACAGAAAGATGTTTCACATAATGCTTCTGTGTAGTTTTATTTGAAGATATTCCTTTTTCTACTACAGCCCCCATAGCACTCAGATTGTCCACTTGCAGTTTCTACTGAAAGAGTGTTTCAGAACTGCTCAAACAAAAGTAAGGTTCAACCCTGTTAGTTGAATGCACAGATCACAAAGAAGTTTCACAGAATGCGTCTGAGAAGTTTTTATTTGACAATATTCGTTTTTCCACGATACACCCCGTAACGCTCCAAATGTCCAATAGCAGTTTCTACAGAAAGAGTGTTTGAAAACTCTTCAATCAAAAGTAAGGTTCTACTCTGTTAGTTGAATGCACAGATCAGAAAGAAGTTCCACAGAAGGCTTCTGTGTAGTTTTTATTTGAAGACTTTCTTTTTCTACCATAGGCCTCTTAGCGCTCCAAATTTCCACTTGCAGTTTCTACAGAAAGATTGTTTCAAAACTCTACGATCAAAAGGAAGGTTCAACTCGGTTAGTTGGATGCACAGATCAGAAATTTGTTTCACATAATGCAACTGTGTAGTTTTTATTTGAAGATATTCCTTTTTCCACGATAGGCCGCGTAGCACTCCAAATGCCCACTTGCAGTTTCTACAGAAAGAGTGTTTCAAAACTCCTCAATCAAAAGTAAGTTTCAACTCTGTTAGTTGAATGCACAGACCAGGAAGAAGTTTCACAGAATGCTTCTGTGTAGTTTTTATTTGAAGATATTGCTTTTTCCACAATAGGCCGCATAGCGCTACAAATGTCCACTTGCAGTTTCTACAGAAAGAGAGTTTCAAAACTACTCAATCAAAAGTTAGGTTCAACTCTTTTAGTACAATGCAGAGATAGGAAACAAGTTTCAGAGAATGCTTCTGTGTAGTTTTTATTTCAAGATATTCCTTTTTCCACAATAGGACGCATAGCACTCCATATGTCCACTTACAGTTTCTACAGAAATAGTTATTCAAAACTCCTCAATCAAAAGTAAGGTTCTACTCTGTTTGTTGAATGCCCAGATCAGAAAGTAGTTTCACAGAATGCTTCTCTGTAGTTTTTATTTGAAGATATTCCTTTTTCCAAGAAAGGCCGAATAGCCCTCCAAATGTCCACTAGCAGTTTCTACAGAAACAGTGTTTCAAAACTCTTCAAAAAAATGTGAAGTTCAACTCTGTTAGTTGAATGCACAGAACAGAAAGGTGTTTCACAGAATGCTTTTCTGTAGTTTTAATTTGAAGATATTCCGTTTTCCACTATAGGCAGCGTAGCGCTCAAAATTTCCAATTGCAGTTTCAACAGAGAGATTGTTTCAAAACTCCTCAATCAAGAGTAAGATTCAACTCTGTTAGTTGAATACATAGATGAAAAAGAAGTTTCACAGAATGCTTCTGTGTAGTTTTTATTTGAAGTAATTCATTTTCCATGTTAGGCTGCATAGCAGTCCAAATGTCCCATTTCAGTTTCTGCAGAAAGAGAGTTTCAAAACTCCTCAATCAAAAGTAAGTTCAGTTCTGTCAGTTGAATGCACAGATCAAAAAGAAGTTTCACAGAATGGTTCTGAGTAGTTTTTGTTTGAAGATATTCCATCCTCCATGATAGGCCGCGTAGCACTCTAAATGTCCACTTGCAGTTTCTACAGAAAGAGTGCTTCAACACACCTCAATGAAAAGTAGGGTTCAACTCCGTTAGTTCATTGCAAGATCAGAAAGAAGTTGCACAGAATGCTTCTGTGTAGCTTTTATCTGAGGATATTCATTTTTCCACGACAGGCCTCTTAGCACTCCAAATGTCCACTTGCAGTTTCTACAGAAAGAGTGTTTTGAAACTCCTCAATGAAAAGGAAGTTTCAACTCTGTTAGTTGAATGCACAGATCAGAAAGTAGTTTCACAGAAGGATTCTGTGTAGTTTTTATTTGAACGTATACCTTTTTCCATGATAGGCCGCGTAGCGCTTTAAATGTCCACTTGCAGTTTCTACAGAATGAGTGTTTCAGAACTCCTCAATCAAAATTAAGGTTCAACTCTGTTAGTTGAATGCACAGATCAGCAAGAAATTACACTGAATGCTTCTGTGTAGTTTTTATTTGAATATATTCCTTTTTCCACGATAGGCCACATAGAGCTCCAAATTTCCACTTGCAGTTTCTAAAGAAAGAGTGTTTCAACACTCCTCAATCAAAAGTAAGATTCAACTCTGTTAGTTGAATGCACAGATCAAAAAGAAGTTTCACAGAATGCTTCTGTGTAGTTTTTATTTGAAGATATTCCTTTTTCTAAGATAGGCCTCTTAGCTCTCCAAATGGCCACTTGCAGTTTCTACAGAAAGAGTGTTTGAAAACACTTCAATCAAATGTAAGATTCAACTGTGTTAGTTGAATGCGCAGATCGGAAAGAAGTTTTACAGAATGCTTCTGTTTAGTTTTATTTGAAGATATTCCTTTTTACACGAGAGGCCGCATAGCACTCCAAAGGTCGACTTGCAGTTTCTACAGAAAGAGTGTTTCAAAACTCCTCAATCAAAAGTAAGTTTCAACTCTGTTAGTTGAATGCACAGATCAGAAAGAAGTTTCACAGAATGCTTCTGTGTAGTTTTTATTTGAAGATATTCCTTTTTCCACGATAGGCCACAGAGCGCTACAAATGTCCACTTGCAGTTTCTATAGAAAGAGTGTTTCAATACTGCACAATGAAAAGTAAGGTTCAACACTGTCAGTTGAATGCACAGATCAGAAAGAATTTTCACAAAATGCTTCTGTGTAGTTTTTATTTGAGGATATTCATTTTTCCATGATAGGCCGCGTAGCTCTCCAAGTGTCCACTTGCAGTTTCTACAGAAAGAGTGTTTCAAAACTCCCCAATCAAAAGTAAGCTTCAACTCTGTTAGTTGAATGGACAGAAGAGAAAAAGTCTGCCAGAATGCTTCGGTGTAGTTTTGATTTGAAGATATTCCTGTCTGCACTATGGGCCTCTTAGCGCTCCGAATGTCCACTTGCAGTTTCTACAGAAAGATTGTTTCAAAACTCTACAATCAAAAGTAAGGTTCAACTCTGTTAGTTGAATGCACAGATCAGGAAGAAGTTTCACAGAATGATTCTGTGCAGTTTTTATTTGAATATATTCCTTTTTCCACTATTGGCTTCTTAGCGCTCCAAATATCCGCTTGCAGTTTCTAGAGAAAGAGTGTTTCAGAACTGCTCAATCTAAAGTAAGGTTCAACTCCATTAGGTGAATGCACAGATAGGAAAGAAGTTTCACAGAATGCTTCTATGCATTTTTTATTTGAAGACATTCGTTTTTCCACTATATGCCACTTAGCGCTCTGAATGTCCATTTTCAGTTTGCACAGGAGCAGTGTTTCAGAACTGCTCAAAGAAAGTAAGGTTCAAATCTCGTAGTCGAAGGCACAGATCAGAAAGAAGTTTCACAGAATGCTTCAATGTGGTTTTTATTTGAAGATATTCCTTTTTCCACTATAGGCCTCTTTGCGCTCCAAATGTCCACTTGCAGTTTCTACAGAAAGAGTGTTTCAAAACTCCTCAATCAAAAGTAAGGTTCAACTCTGTTAGTTGAACGCACAGTTCTGAAAGAAGTTTCACAGAATGCTTCTGTGTAGTTTTTAATTGAAGATATTTCTTTTTCCACGACAGGCCTTTTAGCGTTCAAAGTGTCCACATGCAGTTTCTTTAGAAAGAGTGGTTCAAAACTCCTCAATCAAAAGTAAGGTTCGACTCCATTAGTTGAATGAACAGAACAGAAAGAAGTTTCACAGAATGATTCTTTGTAGTTTTTATTTGAAAATATTCCTTTTTCCACGATAAGCCACATAATGCTCCAAATGTCCACTTGCAGTTTCTACAGAAAGAGTGTTTCAAAACTCTTCAATCAAAAGTAAGGTTGAACTCCATTAGCTGAATTCACGGATCAAAAAGAAGTTTCACAGAATGCTTCTGTGTAGTTTTAATTTGAAGATATTTGTTTTTCCATGATAGGCTGCGTAGCGCTCCAAATGTCCACTTGCAGTTTCTACAGAAAAAGTGTTTCAACACTCCTCAATGAAAAGTAGGGTTCAATTCCGTTAGTTCATTGCACAGATCAGAAAGAAGTTGCACAGAATGCTTCTGTGTAGCTTTTATCTGAGGATATTCATTTTTCCACAACAGGCCTCTTAGCACTCCAAATGTCACTTGTAGTATCTACAGAAAGAGTCTTTCGAAAGTCCTCAATGAAAAGGAAGTTTCAAATCTGTTAGTTGAATGCAGAGATCAGAAAGTTGGTTCACATAATGCAACTGTGTAGTTATTATATGAAGATATTCCTTTTTCCACTATAGGCCACGTAGTGCTCCAAATGTACACTTGCAGTTTCTACAGAAAGAGTGTTTCCAAACTCCTCAATCAAAAGTAAGGTTCAAGGCTGTTAGTTGAATGCACAGATCAGAAAGAAGTTTCACAGAATGCTTCTGTGTAGTTTTTATTTGAACGTATAACTTTTCCATGATAGGCTGCGAAGCGCTTTAAATGTCCACTTGCAGTTTCTACAGGATGAGTGTTTCAGAACTCCTCAATCAAAATTAAGGTTCAACTCTGTTAGTTGAATGCGCAGATCAGAAAGAAATTTCACTGAATGCTTCCGTGCAGTTTTTATTTGAATATATTCCTTTTTTCACGATAGGCCACGTAGAGCTCCAAATTTCCACTTGCAGTTTCTACAGAAAGAGTGTTTCAAAACTCCTCAATCAAAAGTAAGGTTCAACACTGTTAGTTGAATGCACAGATCAAAAAGAAGTTTCACAGAATGCTTCTGAGAAGTTTTTATTTGAAGATATTCCTTTTTCCACGATAAGCCCCATAGCGCTCCAAATGTCCAATAGCAGTTTCTACAGAAAGAGTGTTTGAAAACTCTTCAATCAAAAGAAAGTTTCAACTCTGTTAGTTCAATGCATAGACCAGGAAGAAGTTCCACAGAAGGCTTATGTGTAGTTTTTATTTGAAGATATTCCTTTTTCCACGATAGGCCTCTTAGCACTCCAAATATCCACTAGCATTTCCTACAGAAAGAGTGTTTCAAAACTGCTCAATGCAAAGAAAGGTTCAACTCTGTTACTTGAATGCATAGATCAGAAAGAAGTTTCACAGAATATTTCTTTGTAGATTTTATTTCAAGATATTCCTTTTTCCATGATAGGCCTCTTAGCGCTCCAAATGTCCACTTGCAGTTTCTACAGAAAGAGTGTTTCAAAATTCCTCAATCAAAAGTAAAGTTCAACTCTGTTAGTTGAATGCACAGATGAGAAAGAAGTTTCACAGAATGCTTCTGTGTAGGTTTTATTTGAAGATATTCCTTTTTCCATGATAGGCCTCTTAACGCTCCAAATATCCACTTCCAGTTTCTACAGATAGAGTGTTTCAAAACTCCTCAATTGAAAGTAAGGTTCAACTCTGTTAGTTGAATGCACAGATCAGAAAAATGTTTCACAGAATGCTTCTGTGTAGTTTTCTTTGAAGATATTCCTTTTTCCATGATAGGCCTCTTAGCACTCCAAATGTCTACTTGCAGTTTATACAGAAAGAGTTTTTCAAAACTAATCAATCAAAAGTAAGGTTCAACTCCGTTAGTTGAATGCACAGATGAGAAAGAAGTTTCACAGAATGTTTCTCTGTAGTTTTTATTTGAAGATATTACTTTTTCCACAATAGGCTGCAGAGCGCTCCATATGTCCACTTGCACTACCTACAGAAAGAGTGTTTGAAAACACCTCAATCAAAAGTTAGGTTCACCTCTATTAGTTGAATGCACACATCAGAAAGAAATTTCACAGAATGTTTCTGTGTAGTTTTTATTTGAAGATATTCCTTTTTGCACTATGGGCCTCTTAACGCTCCAAATGTCCACTTGCAGTTTCTACAGAAAGAGTGTTACAAAACTCCTGAATCTAAAGTAAGATTCAACCTTATTAGTTGAATGCACATATCAGAAAGACGTTTCACAGAATGCTTCTGTTTAGTTTTTATTTGAAGATATTCCTTTTTCCCTGATAGGCCGCATAGCACTCCAGATGTCCACCTGCAGTTTCTACAGAAAGACTGTTTCAAAACTCCTCAATCAAAAGTAAGGTTCAACTCTGTTAGTTGAATGCACAGATCAGAACGAAATTTCACAGAATGTTTCTGTGTAGTTTTTATTTCAAGATATTCTTATTCCACGATAGGCTGCATAACGCTCCAAATGTCCACTTGCAGTTTCTATAGAAAGAGTGCTTCAAAGTTCCTCAATAAAAAGTAAGGTTCTACTGAGTTAGTTGAATGCACAGATCAGGAAGAAGTTTCACAGAATGCTTCTGTGTAGTAATTATTTGAAGATATTCCTTTTTCCACGATAGAGCCCTTAGCGCTCGAAACGTCCAATAGCAGTTTTCACAGAAAGAGTGTTTCAAAACTCCTCAATCTAAAGTAAGATTCGACTCTGTTAGCTGAATGCACAGATCAGAAGGAAGGTTCACAGAATGCTTCTGTTTAGTTTTTATTTGAAGATATCCCTTTTTCCACGAAAGGCCGCATGTCACTTCAAATATCCACTTACAGTTTCTACACAAAGTGTGTTTCAAATCTCCTCAATGAAAAGGAAGGTACAACTCTGTTAGTTGAATGCACAGATCAGAAAGAAGTTTCACAAAATGCTTCTCTGTAGTTTTTATTTGTAGATATTCCCTTTTCCTCGATTGGCCGCATAGCGCTAAAAATGTCCACTTGCATTTTCTTTAGAAAGAGTGTTTCAAAACCCCTCAATCAAAAGTAAGGTTAATCTCTCTTAGGTGAATGCACAGATCAGAAAGAAGTTGCACAGAATGCTACTGTGTAGTTTTTATCTGAAGACATTCTTTTTCCACTATATGCCTCTTAGCACTCCGAATGTCCACCTGCAGTTTCTACAGGAGGAGTGTTTCAGAACTGCTCAATCAAAAGTAAGCATCCACTCCGTTAGTTGAAAGCACAGAACAGAAAGAAGTTTCACACAATGTTTCTGTGTAGTTTTTATTTGAAGATATTCCTTTTTGCACTATAGGCCTCTTAGCGCTCTGAATGTCCACTTGCAGTTTCTACAGAAAGAATGTTTCAGAACTCCACAGTCAAAAGTAAGGTTCAACTCTGTTAGTTCAATGCACAGACCAGAAAGAAGTAGCACAGAATGCTTCTGTGTAGTTTTTATTTGAGGATATTCGTTTTTCCACTATAGGCCCCTTAGGGCACCGAATGTCCACTTGCTGTTTCCACAGAAAGAGTGTTTCAGAACTCCTCAATCAAAAATAATCTTCAACTCTGTTCGTTCAATGCACAAATCAGAAAGAAGTTTCACAGAATGCTTCTGTGTAGTTTTCATTGGAAGACATTCCTTTCTACACTGTACGCCACTCAGCGCTCCGAATATCCACTTGCTTTTTCTACAGAAAGAGTGTTTCAGAACTCCTCAATCAGAAGTAAGGTTCATCTCTGTTAGTTGAATGCACAGATCAGAAAGAAGATTCACAGAACGCTTCTGTGTAGTTTTTATTTGAAGATATCCTTTTTCCACTGTAGGCCCATTAGCGCTACGAATATCCACTTGCGATTTCTACAGAAAGACTATTTGAGAACTCCTCAAAGAAAAGTAAGGTTCAACTCTGCTAGTTGAATGCACAGATCGGAAAGAAGTTTCACAAATGCTTCTGTGTAGTATTTATTTGAAGATATTCCTTTTTCCACTATAGGCCCCTTAGCGCTCCGAATGTCCACTTGTGGTTTCTACTGTAAAACTGTTTCAGAACTCCTCAATCAAAACTAAGGTTGAACTCTGTTAGTTGAATGCACAGAACAGAAAATAGCTTTACAGAATGCTTCTGTGTAGTTTTTCTTTGAAGATATTCCTTTTTCCACTATGTGACTCTTAGTGCTCCGAATGTCCTCTTGTGGTTTCTATATAAAGAGGCTTTCAGAACTCGTCAGTCAAAGTAAGCTTCCACTCTCTTAATTGAATCCTCAAATCAGAAAGAAGTTTCACACAATGCTTCTGTGTGGTTTTAATTTGAAAATATTCCATTTTCCACTATAGGCCCCTTAGCGCTCCGAATGTCCACTTGCGGTTTCTACAGAGTGTTTCAGAACTCCTCAATCAAAAGTAAGATTCAGCTCTGTTAGCTGAATACACGGATAAGAAAGAAGTTAAACAGAATGCTTCTGTGTAGTTTTTACTTGAAGATATTCCTTTTTCCACTATAGGCCCCATAGCGCTTAGAATGTCCCCCTGCGGTTTCTACAGAAAGATTGGTTCAGATCTCCTCTATCAAAAGTAAGTTTCAACTCTGTTAGTTGAATGCACAGATCAGAAAGAAGTTTCACAGAATGCTTGTGTATAGTTATTATTTGAAGATATTCTTTTTTCTAGTTTAGGCCCCTTAGCGCTCCGAATGTCCACTTGCGGTTTCTACAGAAAGAGTGTTTCAGAATGCCTCCATGAAAAGTAAGGTTCAACACTGTGTGTTGAATGCACAGATCAGAAAGAAGTTCCACAGAATGCTTCTCTGTAGTTTTTTTTGAAGATATTCCTTTTTCCACTGCACGGCCCATAACGCTCTGAAAGTCCCCTTGCGGTTTCTACTGAAAGAGTGTTTCAGAACTCCTCAATTGAAAGTAATGTTCAACTCTGTGAGTTCAGTGTACAGATCAAAAAGGAGTTTCACAGAATGCTTCTGTGTAGTTTTAATTCGAAGCTATTCCTTTTTCCACTATAGGCCCCTTAGCACTCCAAATGTCCGTTTGCGGTTTCTACAGAAAGAGTGTTTCAGAACTCCTCCATCAAAAGTCAGGTTCAAATCTGTGAGTTGAATGCACAGATCAGAAACAAGTTTAACAGAATGCTTCTGTGTAGTTTTTAATTGAAGGTATTTTTTTTACACTGTAGGCCTCCTGGAGCTCCGAATGTCCACTTGCGGTTTCTACAGAGAGAGTCTTTCAGAGCTCGTCAGTCAAAGTAAATTTCAACTCTTTAGTTGAATGCAGAAATCAGATAGGAGTTTCACAGAATAATTCTGTGTAGCTTTTATTTGAAGATATTCCTTTTTCCACTATAGGCCCCTTAGAACTCTGAATGTCCAATTGCGGTTTCTACAGAAAGTGTGTTTTAGAACTCCTCAACCAAATGTAAGATTCAACACTGTTATTTGAATGCACAGATACGAAAGAAGTTGAACAGAATGCTTCTGTTTAGTTTTTACTTGTAGATATTCCTTTTTCCACTATACGCATCTTACCGCTAAAAAGGTCCACTTGCAGTTTCTAGAGAAAGAGTGTTTCAGATCTCCTCAATCAAAAGTAAGGTTCAACTCTGTTTGTTGAATGCACAGATCAGAAAGAAGTTTCACAGAAGGCCTATGTGTAGTTTTTATTTGAAGATATTCCTTTTTCCACTATAGGCCTCATAGCGCTCCAAATGTCCACTTGCATTTTCTACAGTAAGTGTTCTTCAGAACTCTTCAATCAAAAGTAAGTTTCAACTCTGTTACTTGAATGGACAGAACAGAAAGAAGTTTCACAGAATGATTCTGTGTAGTTTTTATTTGAAGATATTCCTTTTTCCACTATAGGCCCCTTAGCGCTCCGAAAGTCCACTTGCTGTTTCTACAGAAAGAGGGTTTCAGAACTCCTCAATCAAAAGTAAGGTCGCACGCTGTTAGCTGAATGTACAGATCAGAAGGAAGTTTCACCGAATGCTTCTGTGTATTTTTTATTTGAAGATATTCCTTTTCCACTATAGGACCCTTTGAGCTCTGAATGTACACTTGCGGTTTCTGCACAAAGAGTTTTTCAGATCTCTTCTACCAAAAGTAAGGTTCAACTCTGTTAGTTGAATCACAGATCAGAAAGAACTTTCACAGAATCCTTCTGTGGAGTTTTTATTTGAAGATATTCCTTTTTGCACTGTAGGTCCCTTAACGCTCCGAATGTCCACTTGTGGTTTCTACAGAAAGAGTGTTTCAGAACTCCTCAATCAAAAGTAGTATTTTATTCAGTTAGTTGAGTGCACAGATCAGAAAGAAGTTTCACAGAATTCTTCTGTGTACTTTTTATTTGAAGATATTCCTTTTTCCACTACAGGCCCTTTGCGCTCCAAATGTAAACTTGCGGTTTCTACGGAAAGAGTGTTTCAGAACTCATCCATCAAAAATAAGGTTCAACTCTGTCAGTTGAATGCACAGATCAGAAAGACATTTCTCAGAATGCTTCTGTGTCGTTTTTATTTGAAGATATTCGTTTTTCCACAATAGGCCCCTTAGCGCTCCGAATGTCCCCTTGAGGTTTCTACAGAAAGTTTTATTGAGAACTCCTCAATCAGAAGTAAGGTTCAACTCTGTTAGTTGAATGCACAGATCAGAAAGAAGTTTCACAGAATGCTTCTTTGTATTTTTTATTTCAAGATATTCCTTTTTCCACTATAAGACCCTTAGCGCTCCGAATGTCCACTTGCAGTTTCTACAGAAAGAGTTTTACAGAACTCATCTATCAAAAGGAAGGTTCAACCCTCTTAGATCAATGCACAGATCAGAAAAAATTCTAACAGAGCGCTTCAGTGTAGCTCGTATTTGAATACATTCCTTTTTCAACTATACGCCCCTAAGCGCTCTGAATGTCCAACTGCAGTTTCTACAGAAAGACTCTTTCAGAACTCTTCAATCAAAAGTAAGGTTCAACTCTGTTAGTTGAAAGCAGAGATCAGAAAGACGTTTCACAGAATGCTTCTGTGTGGTTTTCATTTGAAGATACTCCATTTTCCGCTGAAGGCCCATTGGCATACTGAATGTCCACGTGCGGCTTCTACAGAAAGAGTATTTCAGAACTGCTTAAGCAAAAGTAAGTTTCAGCTCTGTTAGTTGAATACGCAGATCAGAAATCTGTTTCACAGAATGCTTCTGTGTAGTTTTTATTTGACGATATTCCTTTTTCCACTGTAGGCCCTGTGTGCTCTGAATGTCCACTTGCAGTTTCTACAGAAAGAGTGCTTCAGAACTGCGCAATCAAAAGTAAGGTTCAACACCGTTAGTTGAATGCAGCGATCAGAACGAAGTTTCACAGAATGCTGCTGTGTAGTTTTTATTTGAGGATATTTCTTTTTCCACTATAGGCCCTTAGTGCTCCGAATGTCCAGTAGCAATTTCAACAGAAAGAGTGTTTCAGAACTGCACAATAAAGGTAAGGTTCAAAACCACCTGTTGAATGCACAGATCAGAAAGACGTTTCACAGAATGCTTCTGTGTAGTTTTATTTGAAGATATTCCTTTTTCCACTATAGGCCCATCAGCGCTCCGAATGTCCACTTGCAGTTTCTACAGAAAGAGTGTTTCAGGACTCCTCAATCAAAAGTAAGGTTCAACTGTGTTAGATGAATGCACAGATCAGAAAGAAGTTTCACAGAATGCTTCTGAGTAGTTTTTATTTGAAGATATTCCTTTTTCCACTATAGACCAATTAGCGCTATGAACGTCCACTTGCAATTTCTACAGAAAGAGTGTTTCATAACTGCTCTATCAAAAGTATGGTTCAACTCTGTTAGTTTATGCACAGATCAGAAAGGAGTTTCAGAGAATGATTCTGTGTAGTCTTTATTTGAAGATATTCCTTTTTCCTCTATAGACCACTTAGCGCTCCGAACGTCCACTTGCAGTTTCTACAGAAAGCGTGTCTCAGAACTGCTCAATCAAAAGTAAGGTTCAACTCTGTTAGATGAATGCATAGATTGGAAAGAATTTTCACAGAATGTCTCTGCGTAGTTTTTATTTGAGGATATTCCTTTTTCCACTATAGGCCCCTAAGTGCTCTGAATGTCCACTTGCACTTTCTACAGAAAGAGCGTTTCAGAACTCCTCAGTTAAACGTAATGTTCAACTCTGTTAGTTGAATGCACAGATCAGAAAGAAGTTCCACAGAATCCTTCTGTGTAGTTTTTATTTGAAGACATTCCTTTTTCCACTGTAGGCCCTGTAGCGCTCCGTATGTCCAGTTGCAGTTTCTACAGAAAGGGTGTTTCAGAACTACTGAATCAAAAGTAAGGTTCAGGTCTGTTAGCTGAATGCACAGATAAGAAAGAAGTTTCAAGAATCCTTCTGTGTAGTTTTTATTTGAAGATATTCCTCTTTCTACTACAGACCCCTTATAGTTCCGAATGTCCGCTTGCGGATTCTACAGAAAGAGTGTTTCAGAACTCTTCAATCAAGAGTGAGGTTCAACTCTGTTAGCTGAATGCGCCCATCAGAACAAGGTTTCACAGAATTCTTCTGTGTAGTTTTTATTTGAACATATTCCTTTTTCCAGTAGAGGACCCTTAGCACTCCGAATGTCCACTTGCAGTTTCTACAGAAAGAGTGTTTCAGAGCTGCTCAATCAAAAGAAAAGTTCAGCTCTGTTAGCTGAATGCACAGATCAGAAAGAAGTTTCACAGAATGCTTCTGTGTAGTTTTTATTTGAAGATATTCCTTTTTACACCTTAGGCCCCTTAGCACTCTGAATGTCCACTTGCAGTTTCCACAGAAAGATTGTTACAGAACTCCTCAATCAAAGGTAAGGTTTAACTCTGTTAGTTGAATGCACACATCAGAAAGAAGTTTCACAGAATGCTTCTGTAGAGTTTTTATATGAAGTTATACCTTTTTCCACTGTAGACCCCTCAGCGCTGCTAATGTCCACTTGCAGTTTCTGCAGAAAGAGTGTTTCATAACTGTCCAATCAAAAGTACGGTTCAACTCTTTCAGTTGAATGCACATGTCAGAAAGAAGTTTCACAGAATGGTTCTGTGTAGTTTTTATTTGAAGATATTCCTTTTTCCAATATACGCCCCTTAGCGCTCCGAATATCTACTTGCAGTTTCTACAGAAAGAGTCTTTTAGAACTGCCCAATCAAAAGTACGGTTCAACTCTTTCAGCTGAATGCACATGTCAGAAAGAAGTTTCACAGAATGGTTCCGTGTAGTTTTTATTTGAAGACATTCCTTTTTTCCACTATAGGCCCCTTAGCGCTATGAATGTCCACTGGCAGTTACACAGAAAGAGTGTTTCAGAAATGCTCAATCAAAAGTATGGTTCAACTCTGTTAGTTGAATGCACAGATCAGATAGTAGTTTCACAGAATGCTTCTGTGTAGTTTTTATTTGAAGCTATTCCTTTTTCCACTATAGGCCGCTTAGAGCTCCGAATGTCCACTTGCAGTTTCCACAGAAAGAGTGTTTCAGAACTGCTCAATCAAAAGTAATTTTCATCTCTGTTAGTTGAATGCACAGATCAGAAAGAAGTTTCACAGAATGGTTCTGTGTTGTTTTCATTTGAAGATATTCCTTTTTCCACTATATGTCTTAGCGCTATTAATGTCCACATGCAGTTTCTAGAGAAGAGTCTTTCAGAACTGCTCAATGAAAAGTAAGGGGCCAATTCTGTTCGTTGAATGCACAGATCATAAAGAAGTTTCACAGAATGCTTCTGTGTAGTTTTTATTTGAATATATTACTTTTTTCCACAATAGGCCCTTTAATGCTCCTAATATCCTCTTGCAGTTTCTACAGAAAGAGTGTTTCAGAACTGCTCAATCAAAACTGAGGTTCAACTCTGTTAGTTGAATGCACAGAAGAGCAAGAAGTTTCACAGAATGCTTCTGTGTAGTTTTTATTTGAAGATAATCTTTTTCCACTGTAGGCACCTTTGCCTCCGAATGTCTGCTTCGGGTTTCTACAGCAAGAGATTTTCAGAACTGTTAAATCAAAAGTAGTGTTCACATCTGTTATTTGAATGCTCAGATCAGAAAGAAGTCTCACAGAATGCTTCTGTGTAGTTTCTACTTGAAGATATTCCTAAATCCACTATAGGCCCTTAGGGCTCTGAATGTCCTCTTGCAGTTTCTACAGAAAGAATGATTCAGAACTGCGCAATGAAAAGTAAGGTTCAGCTCTGTTAGTTGAATGCACAGAACAGAAAGAAGATTCAAAGAATGCTTCTGTGTAGTTTTTATTTGAAGTTATTCCTTTTTCCAAAATAGGCCCCTTAGCGCTCCAAATGTCCACTTGCAGCTTCTACAGAAAGAGCGTTTCAGAACTTCTCAATCAAAAGTAAGTTTCAATCTGTTAGTTGAATGCACAGAACACAAAGAAGTTTCACGGAATGCTTCTGTTTAGTTTTTATTTGAAGATATTCTTTTTTCCACTATAGGCCTCAGAGCGCTCCGAATGTCCACTTGCGCTTTCTACAAAAAGAGTGTTTCAGAACTACTCAGTCAAAAGTAATCTTCAACCCTGTTAGTTGAATGCACAGAACAGAAAGCAGTTTCACAGAATGCTTCTGTAGTTTTTATTTGAAGATATTCCTTTTCCAGTATAGGCCCATTAGCGCCCAGAATGTCCAATTGCAGTTTCTACAGAAAGAGTGTTTCAGAACTGCTCAAACAAAAGTAAGGTTCAACTCTGTTAGTTGAATGCACGGAACCAAAA